>NW_027397063.1:108344220-108543813 GCF_003265705.2 Callorhinus ursinus
ATTTTTTGGAACAGTTTCAGAAGAATAGGTATTAATTCTTCTTTAAATGTTTGGTAGAATTCCCCTGGGAAGCCATCTGGCCCTGGGCTTTTGTTTGTTGGGAGATTTTTGATGACTGCTTCAATTTCCTTAGTGCTTATAGGTCTGTTCAGGTTTTCTATTTCTTCCTGGTTCAATTTTGGTAGTTGATACATCTCTAGGAATGCACCCATTTCTTCCAGGTTATCTAATTTGCTGGCATAGAGTTGCTCAAAATATGTTCTTATAATTGTTTGTATTTCTTTGGTGTTGGTTGTGATCTCTCCTCTTTCATTTATAATTTTGTTGATTTGGATCATTTCTCTTTTCTTTTTGATAGGTCTTGCCAGGGGTTTTTCAATCTTGTTAATTCTTTCAAAGAACAAGCTCCTAGTTTCTTTGATCTGTTCTCCTGTTCTTTTGGTTTCTATTTCATTGATTTCTGCTCTGATCTTTATTATTTTTCTTCTCTGCTGGATTAAGGCTTTATTTGCTGTTTTTTCTCTAGCTCCTTTAGGTGTAGGGTTAGGTTGTGTATTTGAGACCTTTCTTGTTTCTTGAGAAAGGCTTGGATTGCTATATACTTTCCTCTTGGGACTACCTTTGCTGTATCCCAAAGATTTTGAACAGTTGTGTTTTCATTTTCATTGGTTTCCATGAATTTTTTTAATTCTTCTTTAATTTCCTGGTTGACCCATTCAGTCTTTAGTAGGATGCTCTTTAGCTTCCATGTATTTGAGGTCTTTCCAACTTTCCTCTTGTGATTGAGTTCTAGTTTCAAAGCATTGTGGTCTGAAAATATGCAGGGAATAATCCCAATCTTTTGGTACCGGTTGAGACCTGATTTGTGACCTAGGATGTGATCTATTCTGGAGAATGTTCCATGGGCACTAAAGAAGAATGTGTATTCCGTTGCTTTGGGATGGAAGGTTCTGAATATGTCTGTGAAGTCCATTTGGTCCAGTGTGTCATTTAAAGTCTTTATTTCCTTGTTGATCTTTTGCTTAGATGATCTGTCCATGTCAGTCAGGGGGGTGTTAAAGTCCCCCACTATTACTGTACTGTTGTCAATGTGTTTCTTTGCTTTTTTAAATAATTTCCTTATATAATTGGCTGCTCCCATGTTAGGGGCATAGATATTTACAATTGTTAGATCTTCTTGTTGGATAGACACTTTAAGTAGGATATAGTGTCCTTCTTCATCTCTTCTTATAGTCTTCGTTTTAAAATCTAATCTGTCTGATATAAGGATTGCCACCCCAGCTTTCTTTTGGTGTCCATTAGCATGGTAAATGGTTTTCCACCCCCTCACTTTCAATCTGGGGGTGTCTTTCGGTCTAAAATGAGTCTCTTGCAGACAGCATATGGATGGGTCTTGTTTTTTAATCCAATCTGATAGCCTGTGTCTTTTGATTGGGGCATTGAGCCCATTTACATTCAGGTTAACTACTGAAAGATATGAATTTTGTGCCATTGTATTGCCTGTAAGGTGAATGTGACTGTATAGTGTCTGTGTTCCTTTCTGATCTATGCTGCTTTTAGGCTCTCTCTTTGCTTAGAGGACCCCTTTCAATATTTCTTGGAGGGCTGGTTTCGTGTTTGAAAATTCCTTTAGTTTTTGTTTGTCCTGGAAGCTTTTTATGCCTCCTTCAATTTTCAATGACAGCCTAGCTGGATATAGTATTCTTGGCTGCATATTTTTCTCGTTTAGTGCTCTGAAGATCTCATGCCAGTCCTTTCTGGCCTTCCAGGTCTCTGTGGATAGGTCTGTTGCCAATCTAATATTTATACCATTGTAGGTTACATATCTCTTCTCCCGAGCTGCTTTCAGGATTTTCTCTTTGTCTCTGAGACTCGTAAGTTTTACTATTAGATGTCGGGGTGTTGACCTATTTTTATTGATTTTGAGAGGGGTTCTCTGTGCCTCCTGGATTTTGATGCCTGTTTCCTTCCTCACATTAGGGAAGTTCTCTGCTATTATTTGATCCAATATACCTTCTGCCCCTCTCTCTCTTCTTCTTCTGGGATCCCAATTATTCTAATGTTGTTTCGTCTTATCGTATCACTTATCTCTCGAATTCTGCCCTCGTGATCCTGTAGTTGTTTCTCTCTCTTTTTCTCAGCCTCTTTATTTTCCATCATTTGGTCTTCTATATCGCTGATTCTCTCTTCTGCCTCATTTATCCTAGCGGTTAGTGCCCCCATTTTTGATTGCACCTCATTAATAGCCTTTTTGATTTTGACTTGGTTAGATTTTAGCTCTTTTATTTCTCCAGGAACGGTTTCTCTAATAACTTCCACGCGTTTCTCAAGCCCAGCTAGTATCTTTAAAATCATGATTCTGAAATCTAGGTCCCACATCGGACTAATGTCCGTATTGAGTAGGTCCCTGGCTGATGGTACTACCTCTTGTTCTTTTTGCTGAGGTGGTTTTTTCCATCTTGTCATTTTGTCCAGAGGAGAATAGATGAATGAGAGAACAAAATGCTAACAGGTTAACAACGTCCCCAGCAAATATACTCTATACAAATCAGAAAAAACCTGAAACTAGAGGATAAGAAAGGGAAAGAAAGAAAAAAGAAAGAGAAAAAAAAAAGAAAAAGATAAAAACATAAAGAACAACAACAAAAAAACAGAATATGATCAAATATGATCAGGCTAGTGCATAGATCAGTGCCATACACTAGATTTTGGACATATTTTGGTCTGTTAGAAAAAAGTGCCTCCTAAAATTTTAAAGGAGGAAAGACTTATATATGTACAAAATAAGGGTTGATACAATGAAGGGATGGAAGATGACTGTAAAGATGAAAAGTATAAAAGATTTTATAAAAGGAATTGATAAGGTAAGAAGTTGTTTGAAAAAAGAAAGAAGAAGATTTTAAAAAAAAAGAGAAAAATAAAAGGGAGACAATGTCATCAGGCAGGAGACTAGAACAAAGCCATACACTAGTGATTTAGGGTATATTTTGATCTGTTAGAAGAAACTGTATCTCAAAATTTTAAGGAGAGAACAACTTACATATATATGCCAAAAATAAGGGTAACTACTATGAAGGGATAAAATATGACTCTAAAAATGAAAAATAAAAAATGTTTTTTTTAAAAGAGATTGATAAGATGTTGGTTGAAAAGGGAAAAAGAAAAATTTAAAAAAAAGTTAAAAAATTAACTTTGAAAAACTAATGAATTATGGTAAAAAAAGCCATGAATTCTATGTGCAGTATTCCCCTAGCGCTGGAGTTCTCCCGTTCTCCTTGATGAGTAAACTTGGTCTTGGCTTGCTGGCTGTCCATGCTGATCTTCTGGGGGAGGGGCCTGTTGCCGTGGTTCCCAAATGTCTTTGCCTGAGGCAGAATTGCCCTGCCCTTGTCGGTCCGGGCTAAGCAAGCTGCTGGGGTTTGCTCTCAGGAGCTTTTGTTCCCTGCAAGCTCTCCATACAGCTTTGGAGGACCAGAGTGAAAAGGGTGGCCTCCCAATCTCCACCCGGAGGAGCTGAGAACTTGGGGCCCCGCTCCTCAGTGCGCCCCCAGAGAAAAGCAGTCACTCCCATCTCCCTGGTCACCAGCCCCACTCCGTGCTCACCCGGCCTGTGACCTGAGTGTTTCTATCTCTGGCACCTGACCCCGTGTGGTGTCTCCAAACCCAGCAGATCCCTGCGGTGCGCTCCCGTGCCACTCCTCCTGGGGGAGGAAGGGGAGTCTCCCTGGATCTGCCGCTTGTTGGGTCCCTGCTGGAGGAGAAGTGGCCCGACTGTCACCAATCACAGTTTATGGCAACCCCCAGCTGAGGGCCCACGCCTCGGCTCTGTCTCTGCAGCCGGCTTCTCCGCTCCAATACCTGGGAGCTCTGCTGCACTCAGGCACCCCCGGTTTTTCTGTGACCCCCAAGGGTCCTGAGACCACACTGTCCCGTGGGGGTTCCACCCCCCCCCCACTTAGCCACTGGAGTGACGTCCCTCAGCGGACCCGACTTCTAATAGTTCCAATTTTGTGCTCCATGTCTCTATCACTTGCCAGAAGCAGCCGACAGAGGCCCCCTCCCCCGCCATCTATCCTCCCGAATATCGCCTCAGATTCGCTTCTCTGTACGTCCTACCCTCCAGTAGGTGGTCGCTTCTCTGTTCAGAGAGTTGTTGCTACTCTTTTCTTCGATCTCCTGTTGAGTTCGTAGGTGTTCAGAATGGTTTGATCCCTATTCAGCTGAATTCCTGAGACCAGACGAAATCCAGGCCTCCTACTCCTCTGCCATCTTGCTCCCGGGCCAAGATCATTGAATATTTATAGATCATAAATTTAAACAGGTTTCAGTCTGCCCATTTTTAAGAATTTTGTGTTTGTTTTGCTGTATGTGCCTTTACTTGAATATCCACCTTTATAGGCTTAAAAGCAAAATAACTACCAGGAAAAGAAGGCTGAATGAAATCATTCCAAACAACATAATTATGTTTATATCCTCTTGAAAAGTGTTCTACCCTTAAATAAGGTAAACTTCCATCATAGCACAATAGCCTTGTAGCAGCAGAGACTTAACTTGGGATTCTAATGTATTACTTCATTTGGCCAACAGCTGTTTTTACTAAATTTCTGCCTCTCTGCAAGTAATCACATGGCAGAGTAGTCTGCCAATTTAGACATGGATGGTTCTCCCACTAATTTTCTTTGCCCTCTATCTACTGTGAGTGAAAATACCAGATTCTCACTTCCTGGGCCTTACTCCCAGTTAGGTTACAGATTTATAAGCAGTGCTGGTCAAGGGGACCTTGTTGTAGGTCTCTTGGAGACATCTGGAAAAGGTTTACATCCACAAGAAAAAAAAAAAAAGGCCTCTTTCTGCCTTTGAATATGTTGTGTGAGGGTCCGCCTTTTGCCCAGCAGTCATTTTTTTAGTCACAAGAGGACACACCTAAAAACTAAAGCTATGTCACCAAAGATAGACGACAGGAGGACAGGAAAAACACCCTTGTCCTGAATAACACAGCTTTGCCAGAAATTAAATCCCAAGACCTGCCAATTCTGGACTTGTTTTTAAGTTAGATCATAAGTCCTTATTGTTTGTCCTTTTATGTTTGGTATTGTTTTACTTGCAGCTGAAAACATTCTCACAAATATGCAGTTTCCTCCCCATAGTCCGAATCTTGCAATAAGGATACAAAGTCTAAAGTGTTTCCCGAATGATACAGTATTTATCACAACCCCAGCAGACTAAAACTGGTGTTTTTCAACTGGAATTTTTTTCTTTATAAAATCCCAGTTAACAGTAATATTCAATCATAATAAAATAAGGACTTAAGGGATATTTAAACCGAAATTATGTGACTGTCTTTATAAACTGTAATACTTTGAAAGATAAAACTAACGGCAATCTTATGCAGTTAAACATTACTATCTTGCTAATCCTGGCCCTCCCTGGTGATTTACAACTCACTGAATACTGCTAATAAATATTCTAGTGTAATGCATGTCGATAATACTGTGTGAGAAGGACTGTATCAGCTTACCTCCAAATGAAACAGCAAGACATTTGAGCTAGAAATCTTTCAATTATTTTATAACAAAGAAATTGAAGAAGTTTCTACTTCAAAACTCAACTGATGTATATTGTTCAATTTTGGTTTGTTTGCCCAGAGGACTTATTCAGCCAGACTAGAAATATGTAGGGCACCTTTTTATGTATAGAGCCATGCCTATACAGTCCTGTTCACTTCAGGCGAATTAGCAAGACTCCTAACTCTAACATTCCTATCATCTAAGGCAGATATCCCCTACTTGTACCAACATAAAGCATATAGACCAGGGGAAATAGAATATATGTATTTGGCTTAAATAAGAGAAAATAGAAATCCTTTAAGATGTACAATTAGCAGCACCACGATTTACTGTTTGTATATTTTACCTACTAACAGACCTGATTTCATCCTTTTAAAATGAAAGTTGTACAATAACTGGTTACAATAGAATGGGGGCAAACAGTGGCTAACTAAACATTAAAGTATGTGGACTTCACTTTTTGTTTTGGAAGAGAGGGACAATTAAAATTTTAATACCTTCCTTTTTGGGTAAAAGAAGGTGGCTCAGTTAGAACTATGATTACACAGGACCGAAATTTCAACTTAGACCAAGTTAAGCTTAAAAAAAAAGGAAACCTATCGGCTCAGGTATCTGAAGAGATTAGACTAAGGTTCTCATTCAGCTTGATCCAAGACTGCACTCAGTATCATCTAGACTTGGTTCCTCTGCTTGAGTTTGTTCGCAGGTTCCTATGTGGCCTCCCATGGCTCCAGATTCATATCCTCCTCATTACTAAACAAGATCAAGAGAGAAGCATGATGTCCTTCTTTCAGTGATTCCATAAAAAGTCTCCTTAAATTTAATTTCCTCTGACTGGGTCTCAGTCCATTCCTAACTCCAGTGACCAGAGCAATATAATTCCAGTGAGCCAGGAGCCAAAAGTGGACATCTCTGCACCGAATTATAGGAGGTGAGAACAAAAAAGGGATTGTTTACCAGAATCAAACTGTGGATTTATTACCAAGAGGGGAAACAATAGGTGCTGAGTATCAAAGATGTCCACTATCGATAGATCTTTTCTTTTTAAACTAGAGTTGAAATAAAACTAAATTGACATATTGGCCTACATTCTTTGGATACACAAAGAAGTAATAACTTAGTTGTAATGTGACAAAAATCACTTTAAGTGTGATTGAAATTACTCATTATTCTCAAATCTTTCAGTATTAAAACGGAATCTAAAATATATTTTATACATATTACTTAATATATTTACTTTCTTTTCATCAAAAAATAAACGATTTGGTGTGGTGAAGTCTACCATGAAGTCAACACTGCAAAGGTGTTTTCATAGAATTACAGAAGAAAAGACATGACTCCAGAAACCAAATTAAGTAACTGAGGTGAAAAGACTTACTTACATGAAGTGATGTTGACCAGTGGAATGGAAGACTCAATCATGTAAAATTGTGTGTTCTGTGAAATAAGTAGGGGGGATACAGAAAATGTTAAAGATTGAGGCTTGAACTGGAATTCTCAAGGAATTTTAGGATTTAATGATATGAGGTCAAAAGATAGTCTAGGTGGAAGGAACAATAGCCACCACCCCCCACCCACACCACCAAAATCCAAATAAATAGATAAATAAAACAGTGAATAAAATAAAATTGTTTTTTAGTGAGACAGCAAGGATGTCAGTTTTATAAAAAAAGAAGAAGTGAGACACAAAGTTCTACATCAGGAAACTGTGTAGTCCAGGTAAAGAATGACTGCCAGAATATGGTAAAAATGTGGGTAATGGAATCATGCAGACCAGAGCTCAAATCCCAGCACTGTCATTCAACAAGTATGTGACCTTCAATCAATTACTGAGCCTCTCTGTGACTCATTGCTTTACCTGTTAATGAAGGTTAAGAAAACCCATCCGAAAAGACTGTGAGGACTAAACGAGTCAATGCATTTGAATTCCGCACAGTCCCTGGTATGTGTGATACACGTAACAACTGTCAGTAGTTGTTATTATTACTATGTGAGTGAATGTGATGAAAAGCAAAGATCCCATGTTGAGCTCTTTTGGGAAAAAACAAAACAAAACAAAACACTGCCTTACTCAATTCCTTCACGTGACATAGAGTAGTTGTGTGTTTTTAGGGAGTCAACATGGAAAGGAAGACAATGCATAGCAACATCTCAAAAGAACCCAGGGACCATCAGAGAACAGAAACCATAGCCAACTCGGCTTCACAGTAACCAGACCACCATACCCCAGTGTGGTTCGGCTCCAGGGCTCTGAGGAGACAAGAGGTGAATGTGTTTCCTTCGCATAACAACCTAATCGCCTTCTCTGATGAATCCTTTTATCAAGATTCTCTGCTTTTCTCTTCCTCTCAGCTTCTGCTCCTACCTCCACTGAGCTGACTCTTCTCACACGGCCACTCAAATCCTGAGAGAGGAGGTTGATTCAATAAGCCATTCCTTGGGTAGAGCATTCACCCCTTCACCTCTCTAGCTGCTGGCCTATAGATTTGTCTGTCCTTGGGTCCAATGCCCATCTAGCTAGCAGTTGCTAGTGACCAGAGTGTCATCTAGAGAAGGCAGTTGTAGCATGGAGGAATTCGCAAAAGAAATCCTACAGATGGGACTATGCATAGAAAGTGGGCTGCAAGACCTAGCAGATCCGAGACACAGTAATTTAAAAAAATTAGCCGAGAAAGTGATAATGAAAGTGATCACTGGCAACAATTATTCAGGTATCAATATGCTGAAGGCAGTAAAGAGAAGGGGGCTTGGGTAAGGCAGATCAGCAAGCAAGCTGCCACATTTATGATGCTATTCAATGTATGATGTGTGAACACCTGATCCAGGACTATCAGAGTAGAAATGGGGAGGTCAAGTTGACCTGAAATATCTAAACAACACTATTCT
Organism: Callorhinus ursinus; assembly: GCF_003265705.2. Classification (NCBI taxonomy): domain Eukaryota; kingdom Metazoa; phylum Chordata; class Mammalia; order Carnivora; family Otariidae; genus Callorhinus; species Callorhinus ursinus. The sequence goes on from NW_027397063.1 coordinate 108,352,674, forward strand.
GACTTGATAGCTGACCAGCTAAGTGGTCAAAGGCTCTTAGCAGAGTGGTTAAAGCATAAACTCAGTGCTTTGAGAGTCTGAACAACATTGTTTAATGTTCATATTTTGTTATTTACTAACTGTGACCCTAATTGTTGTGTATCTACTCCAAATCTCAGTTTTAGGGTTATTCACAACAGCAGCTGTAGAGTGTTAGTGTGTGAAGTGAATGAGATCATGCACGTGAAATGCTGAACGCAGAGTGTCATTTAATAACTGCTCGACTCATGTTACCTGCTTTCATTAACTCTCTAAGGAGAGGAGTCCAATGACTCCAAGAGATTTAGATCGAATCCATGAAGGAGTCTGAGGCCTCAGGAGGGAAACTGATCTTAATGCAGCAGAGACTGTGTTCTGCTTTGGATGTGCTGGGGCTTTGTGGTACAAAAATAGTTCTAGCTGGAAAGGCTGTGAGGGCACTGAGTACGTGGAAGGTCATTAACTTAGAAGAAGAGATAGAACAAGAGAATGATACTGGGAGGAAATGATGATGATGCTGAAAGAGGACAGGTAAGCTCCTCAAAGAAAAAAAGCAGGGAGATCAGAGAGAAGAGGCCTGCTCCTTCCCCGAGCTAGAGGTTGATCCGGAGATATGCCAGGAAAGACAATGGAGAAGGCTCTGTGGGACAGAGTCCCAAGATTCATTTATAGGAACGTGTAATTTAAATAATTTGAACTATGCTTAAAATTATGTGTTTGTTGTTGGCCTTTTATCTCACTGCAAGAACATAATACTCCATAATTAACTGGAAAGTTCAAAAAAATGATTTTAATTTATATGAAGTGTTCTGTGAATACTTTCCTTCAAAATAAATTATGCAGAAGTAACACCCCTTAAGCACTACATTGTACATAAGAATATTTAGGGGATTATAATACAATGATACACATTTTGAATTTGCTTACTTCTGTATGTTGTGTCATTTAATGCCATAACAGAAAATGGAATTCATTCTCACTGAAATCCATCAATAATTCTGTACTATTTGCTAAAGAACACTACCTTCCACCTATTTCTCAAGCCATAAACTTGATAAGAATCTCCTTCCTTTTTTCTCAGTGATGCTACCACCACACACATAATCAATCACCAAGACTCATTGCTTCTATAGTTAATTACCTCTCACAATAGTCACATTTTTGCATTCCCACTGCCACAGCCACAATCCAAGCCAAGCCAACCATCCTCCCTTGTGGGGACCACAGTCATGGTCTACTGCCACTTCCACTCTTGTCCTTTTCCAATCCTTCTCCATGTCATTATCTAGGGATACCTTGTGAAAACACAAATATAATCACAAATGTCCACTACTTACAACCCAACAAGTTCCTCCCCTAGGCTTTAAATGAACTTAAATCTCTTTGACACAACCCATATGGTCCTTCACATCTGGCTCCCATCTACTTCTAAAGCTTCATCTTTCACCACCCTGTTTGGTACCCTATGCCCCAGTCATACTCAACTCTCCAGTTTGTGTCTCATCCCTAATCATCTCTCTCGTCTCCTTGCTTTAGAGACACCTAAGATAGCTCTAACTATTCCACTTAGGTCCTCTTCAAGTCTAAGCTTAAATTTCTTTCTCCAGTAAGCCCTGACCCCAAATCAGGGTAGGTCTACAATGCTATCCATTCTACTTTTGCCTCTTATGACACCCCATCACACTCATAACTACTTGTTTATTGTCTTATTAAGCTGCCCACCTACTAAAGGCTGGGACCATATCAGTTTTGTTTATAGCACAAGTTGCAATAATAGAATCTACTGTTCATAAGTAACACAATAAATATTTATTGGCTAAATTGAATTTTTGGAAGAATATTATTAAAGTAAATGGTAGTAAACATTTATATTATTGCTGAGTAATTCCATTAATCATTTCAGTTACTTGTCTATAGAGCCCATTTACATCATATGATGTATATATATTACAAAATATAAACTAAAGGGCATATATATATATATATGTGTACATATATATATTTCAAATCAGATAATAAACATTTACATTCTTTAAAATGGAGATATATATTTTAAGATTGTGATTTCACATGCAAATTGGCTTCATAACAATTTAAATGATTTTAGAAATATGCAAAAGTCTTTTCTACAAATAAATCCTCTTTGTTACTAATTTCTTGGCCAAAAAGAAGCTTAGTAGAATTGCTTCTGGATTCTTTCCTGCAAACTTCTCTATGATTCAAATACTCTCTTTATAATCATAAATTAATATGATTTTTCCACTATAAAAGTAATTTCTTAAGAGGAGGAATAAATTGTGTGACTTGGTGCTTGGATATTTCCACTTACGCTAGTAAAAGAGAAATAGCAGGGGACATGTCACAAATGAAAATGATGATTTACTGTCAAATGTGAGCCGTATGATATGACAAGAATGAATGTTTGAAGCTGAGAGATACGGGAATTTCCTAGGAAATACATACCCCAGATATTCAAAGGTTATTGCAATTCAATCCTAAAATAATGGAGCCTAAATTATTAAACAGAATCTGTCTCAGACACCCAGAATTAGACCAGAAGCCAATTAAGTGTTTAATGCTATTGGGTATCATGAACTAATTTTCCCAAACTCTAGGGGCAAGTTTCATTCCAACCCCATCCTAAAAATAAAAAGCTAGAGACAGTCTTAGAATATTTTATTTTGTCTCAGGTTATTAATTGACTTGATTTGTGCCCTTGTGTAGGGTGAGGGCAGTAGGAGACAGGCTATCACAGGGTAAAAAGGCACTTTAAAATTAATGATTTTCATATGGTGGTCAATAGGAAGTGTTTCTTTAGAACATTTGCTTCAAAAATTAAAGCTGAGTAAATTTTCACAGTTTGTGTTAAAAAAAATTTAGAAATACCATTTCACTCCAGCTAATGGCCATGGGCCAGGAGGAGCAAGAGTCCAGCAAGGCTCCAACTTCCTGGCCACCCAGGTTTTCCAGTTATGCAAGTCTTTCAGGCTTAGACTAGAATGAAATTTTCAGATTTAATTCAAGGTTAAAGCTAAACATCCAGGATAGTGCAGAAGTCAACATCAGAGAACAGAGGAACTGTATAATCTTTACCCCACAGTTTTGGACTCATCTTAGGGAAGGGATCAAAGCCCTACCTTTGCTCAGTGGGAGGAAGACAGACAAATGAAAAAGTGATTATTCCTGCTTATCCTCCCAAACACCCTTCTCTCTATGTAGATGTCACCTTTTCTTGTTACCAGCTTGAGGCCCCAGCCCCCAGGGGCCTCTCACATCTCCTTGTCGTGACTCAAGGACAGAGGTGCTTTAATGTCTTCTGTTAACTCTGCTATAATGTTAGCTCTGCCTGCTGAGGATGTAGGTCTCATTCATGCCTTCATCTCAGTTTCTAGTACCTCCATTCCACTTGCTTCTATCTGGAACAAATTATAACCCCTTGCAAGAATATGGCTTCTCTAATTGGTTCAGCGGGCCACTTCACGTGATGCTGAACATTGCCTTCATAACCACTCCAGTTATTTTAGAAATAATATGAGACAGGGACCTTCTTCTAAAATAGGGAGTCTGCTGTCCCTGCTGGACCAGAGATTCAAGAAAAACCATCCTCTCTGGGCCAGAGAAACTATCCTGACCAAAGCAGCCAATGATCCCCTAAAATCAAAATGAAAAACTTCTGAGCTTTCAGCTTTCCATAATACATCACCACTGACCAATATGTTCCTTCTGGAATTCTCTCCTCCTTTGGTCTCCAGCATCACATACTCTCCTGGTGCTCCTCTAACACACCAAATAGTGGATCACTTATTCTTAGTCACAGGGGAAGGTGCTTTTTTTTCTATCTAGCCCATAAATGATCCTTCTGAAGCATTACACTGGCTGATCTTCTGTTTTAATCCATTGCACTTCCTTACCCATATGTCGTCAGTTACCTAGAATATCTAGACTTCCTCATCTCTATTTTCAGCCCAGACCTCCTTCTAGAACTCCATGCTTATATACCCAACTGTCTCTTCAGTATTTTGCTCAAGTGTGCTACAGAAAATTCAACATCAACATACTCAAAATAGAATGTCCCTTACCCCTTCTGTACTCCCCATCTTACAAATGGCACCACTTTCCACCATCAAGTCATGAAAGAGAAGTATGGGAGATATCAGGGTCTTCTCTTTTCTTTTAATCAAATCCCACTGATTTGACCTCCTTAAATACTGTTTGTAACTTCTCCATCTCTCTCTTCCCTTCCTGGTATTTCATATGGGCATGGCTTTCTGGTCTCTTGACCATGTGATCGTCAATGGTCTCCCTGCTCATTTTATCTTCCTCTAATCAAATCTTCACTAAAATAAATTTTTTTTAAAACAAGGACCTGAACATATTATCACCAGCTTAATGACGTTTGGAGGTTCTCTTAGCCCAGTGGTTCTCAAACTTTAGCAGGCACTGATCACCTAAATGGTTTGTTGAAACAGATTGTTGAGCCCTACACACAGGATTTCTGAATCAGTAGGATTGGGGTGGGCCTGAAAACAGGCATCACTAACAAGTTCCCAGGTGGTGGTGTTGATTATAGACTGAATTCACACTTTGAGAACCACTGGATAGCTTATGGTATACATTTTACACTTCATAGCATGGTGCACAGGGTGTTGTCAACCCATTTCTACAGCCATATCTCCCCACGACCATTATATTGATCTGATAAATGGGCTCCAGATATGTAAACGTACCTCACTGCTTTTTACTTCTTTGCCTTTGCTTAATTATTTCCTCTTCCTCTTCTCCTTTCCCTTTGCCTGCCTATTTAATACCCACTCATCTTTCAAGATCTAGCTCAAGAGTCATCATCTCACTGATATATTTCCCAAAACTGTCTCCACCCCCTCACTACACACACACACAACACACACACACACACAGAGGTAGAACTGTCTACTCTCTCCCTTGGACCTCATTTATGAGGTGAGCCTCCTCTTGTCACAGAACATGTGTCACTTTATCATACTTAACTGCCTATCTTCCCTATTAAACTCTCATGCTTTAGACAGAAACTCTCTTCATAGTAGGTATTCCTCCATTACATAGTAGAACATCTATAATATTGTAGAAATGCAACATTTGATAGTTGAACTAAAACAGATGAATATAGGAATTAAACAATTTTAAAAGCCTATGCACTTTCCCACATAGATTACTCTGTATCCTTGTGTAAGGAAAACTTATAAATTGGGAAAAATATCCAAGGATATATTATATTTTTAGTATAAGACGAATGTGGAAAAGAGAAGCAAAGCAGATTAAGCCTTCTTTCTTCTATTTAATGAATATAGACACTAAGAATAATTTGACTAATGGAATATTAGGCCATACAACTGACTACCTAGCAATTTCACAAGAATAAAAAGAATCCAGTAATTCTATTATATTTTTGGCTATATTGAGTAAGGCCAGCATTAATTTATGATGCATTCGCCATCCTTAAATAAAAAGGATCTAGACCATCTTTACAATGAAGAGAAACAATTCATTTTAAACAGGGCATTGAGTTGGGTGGAAGGATTGGTTCAGACTATAAATTATTGAATGGCCAACCAAAGCCTTTATATTCCTACTGGGTCATTGACATAAATTTCCGTGTGTTTTATAAAACATTATGCAAATATTTTGAATAGTTCATGTATTTATACATTCATTATTTTAAAAATATAACACAAAATATAATAGCCAATAACTAGAGTGCAAAATATCGTACTAAGTACACTGGAAGATTCAAAGAAAGGTCAAAACCACCCATACCTTATATTTCAACAGAGGCACTAGTGGTATTTTGGATAGGACAGTTTTTTTTTAACTTTTTTATTTAAATTCAATTAGCTGACATATAGTATACTTAGATTCAATTCTTTATTGTGTAGAATGGCTCAATGCATTTCAGGATGTTTAGAATTCCTGTTACTCATCTACTAAAATACTGGTAGCATACTCTAATATTGCAACCAAATGCCCCTACACATTCCCAAACACTTCCTAGGGGCAATATCAGCTATAGTTGAGATTTACTAACCTAGAGGTACCCTGACAAGGAGGCCCTTTGTGAAAAATTGTGACACTCTCACTCTCTGGCTGTCCCACCCTATTTTGAAGGGCATAAGAAAGAAATGAAGAATACTTTAAAATTTCTAATTTTTTGTTACGGTTAACACTCATTTTACTCATGTAATTCACTACTTAACAAGCTTAAATGTGAATGGTAATGGTACTATCTAATAAATAGTTACCAAAGGAATAAATATTTCTTGCACTGATGTCAGCTATTATAAATTAGGCAATAATTATCATCTGGTCTGGACTCTATTGTTGGACAACCAGCACACATCAGATAAATCATATGTTTTGCAATAAAATGCCACAATAAATTTCAAAAGGTTGAAACATTGGATAGAATGTGCTCTGACCAAATTAAATTAAATAAGCAATCAATAATAAATAGCTGACAAAGCAAATATCAAAAAATTAAATAACACTTATCATTTATAAAAATTACAGATCAAAGAAGAAATCAAAAGAAAATTAGAAAATATGTTGAACTGAATAATGAAAATAAAGATCAAAATTTGTGAGATGCAGCTAAAGCAGAGGAAAATGTATAGCTTTAAATGCCTACGTTGAAAAAGAAGACAGATTTAAAATCAATGATCTAAGTTTCTATCTTAAGAAGCTAATTAAAAATGGAACAAATTATGAAGAAAAAACAATAAAAATAAGAGCAGAAACCAATTAAATATAAAACAAGAGAGAAAACTGACTATAGTAAAAAGAATGCCCTCCCACAAAGATGTGTATGCCCTAATCCCTGAAACCTGTGAATGTGTTAGTTTATGTAGCAAAAGGAATTTTGCAAGTGAGATTAAGATCCTCCACCTTAAAACAGAGTGCTAATCCTGGGTTATCCAGGCAGGCCCAACTATATTACATGAGACCTTAAAAGCAGAGAACTTTCTCCAACTACAGCCAGAGAGATGTGGCAGTGGGGAAGCCAGAGAGGCTGGAAGGCTGAAAAGAAGCCTAACTGGACATGTCATTGCTGATCTGAAATAAAGAGGGCAATATGCAAGAAATTCCGACACCCTTAGGAGCTGAGAGAGCTCCCGTAACAGCCAGCCAAGGAGCAAAAGGACCTCAATTGTACCAAGGACCTAATTCTGCCAACAACCTGAAGGACCTTAGGAGTGGATTCTTCCCCAGAGCCTCCAAAAAGGAGCATGGTCCAGCCAACACCTCGATTTTGTCCTTGTGAGATGAAGCTGAGAACCACCTAAGCCGTGCTGGACCCAGAATTCTGACACATGAATACTGTGAGAAAACAAATAAATACATAGTTTAAGCTACTCTGTAATAATTTGTTATGACAGCAGTAGAAAATTCATACAGTTAACAAATACAAATACAAAAAATTCATACAGTTAACAAATACAAAAAATCATTTTTGAATGAATAATACAATTGACAAATACCTAGGAAGACCAATCAAGATAAAAAAGAAAACACAAATTACCAATAGGAAAAATAAAAGAAGGGGCATTACTACAAGTCATATAAACATTAAAGGGTCAATAAGGTCATTTCATGTAAAACATTATGCCAACAAATTTAAAAAGTTAGATTAAAAAAATTTCTTGAAAGCACAACTTCACAAAACTGATATGAAATATATACGTGTGGGGATTTTTATATATCATATGTAAAATAATATGTCAATATATAATACATGTATATATACATATCTTTATATTCACCAAAGAAATTGAATTTGTAGTCAAAATTCTTCCAATAAACAAACTCTAAGTCCTGATAATTTCACTGGTGAATTGTATTAAACATTTGAGAAAGAAATAATAACAATCTTACTTGAACTGTTTCAGAAAATAAAGAAGGAAGTGACTTTCCCTGACTCATTTTATAAGACAAGCATCCACCAAAGGCTGACAAAAGTAAATACAAGAAAAATTATTTACCTATAATTTTGCACATAGATGGAAAAAAGTCTTAAGAAAATGTTAGCAAAAGAAGTCCCGAAATACAAATAAATAATGTACACAATGACCAGGTGGGACTTCTCCCAGGAAGACAAGAATCATTAAGTAATTCACCGTATTAACAGAGTTTTAAGAAAAGAAAAGCCATGTTATCGTCATAGATACAGGAAGAGCATTTAAGAAAAAACAACATCTATTCATAATAAAAATCATAAACAATTAAGAATAGAAGAGAACTCAAACTGATAAAAAGCATCCTTAACCTACACCTAAACATTCATACTTATTTGGTTAATAACTGACACTCTTTCTCTAAGATTGGGAACAAGGCAAGGATATCTACTGTCACCACTTCTATTCAACATTGTACTGAAGTTCCAGCCTGGTTTTATTCAGAAATGACATGATTATATTTTTAAAAATCCCAAATAATCAAAGAAAAAGATATCAGCACTAGTAAGTGAATTTAGTAAGGTGACCTTTTTATAGGTCAATTTACAAAAACCAATTATATTTCTATACACTAACTTCAAAGAGAAATGAAATTAAGCAAACAATACCATTTACAATAGCATCAAAAAGCAAAATGCTAGGGGCGCCTGGGTGGCTCAGTCGTTAAGCGTCTGCCTTCGGCTCAGGTCATGATCCCAGGGTCCTGGGATCGAGCCCCGCATCGGGCTCCCTGCTCCGCGGGAAGCCTGCTTCTCCCTCTCCCACTCCCCCTGCTTGTGTTCCCTCTCTCGCTGTGTCTCTCTCTGTCAAATAAATAAAATCTTTAAAAAAAAAAAAAAAAAAAAAAAAGCAAAATGCTAGAAAAAATTTAACAAGCAACAGATAAGATCTGCACACCAAGAACTACAAAACACTGCTGAGACAAATTTAAAAATACCTAAATGAATAGAGAGTTCTACCATGTTCATAGCTCAGAGCAATCAATATTATTAAGAGGGCATTTATTTCCAAATTAAAACCTGTAGATGTAATGCAATCAAACAAAATTCCGGTGATTTTTTAGCTGCAATCTGTAAGTTGACTATACAGAAGTCAATGGATTTAGAACAGCAAAATCAAAACAAAAAAAACAAACCTTGAAAAATATTAATGAAGTTAGAGTTTTTCTGTTTCTTGTTTTGTTTTGTTTTTACTATCAGGTTTCAGTACTTGCTATAAAACTACAGTGGAAAAGACAGTGCAATATGGGCACAGGAATAGACAAATGGGTCAAAGGAACAGAAAAGAAGCCAGAGATCAACTCAAATATATATGGTCAACTGATATTCAACAAGGACACCAAGGCAATTCAAACAAGTAAAGGAAGATCTTTTTTTTAACAAATGGTGGTGGTACTAGATATGTGTATGGGGGAAAAAAATTTCCCCCAATGTCATACCATACCCCAAAATGATGTCTAGATGATCCCTAACATGATGAGCAATTTAAAACCTAAAAACCAAAACATATAAACTTAAACTGATACTAACGTAATGGGTGTCAACTATACTTTAATTTTAAAAATGCTAAAGTTGTAAAGCTTCATAATCTTGGAGTAGGCAGTGATTTCTCAGTGAGAATCAAAAACACTAAAGATAAATGAAAAATATGTAATCTGAATTTCATCAAATTAAAAACTGCTTATCAAATGATACTCTTAACAAAGATAAAAAAAGCACAGACTGGAGAATATATTCTCAACCCAGTGTCCCGGTATTTGCATCCAGAGTGCATGATACAGAACACTTACAATTGAATAATAAAACACGGTTTAAACATAGGTAAAAGACCTGAACAGGTACTTTACAAAAATAAGGTATAGAATGTTCAATAAGCACATGAAAAGATGTAAAACATCTTAAATCATTAGGAAAATGGAAATTAAATTCACAGTGATAAACCACTTTGCACATCATTAACACCGAATACTGGCAAAGAGGCGAAGCAAGTGGAACTCTACTACATTCAAGTGGGAGTGCAATGTGATTCAACCAATTTGGTAAATTGTCAATGTCTTATCATGTTAAAATTATACCTAACATAGAACCCAACAATTCCAAATACTTAAACCCAAGGACCTGCAGAAGAAATGTTCAGAGTAGATTTATTCATAATAATAAACTGGAAACAATCCAAAATCCATCAACAGGAGCAGAAGAAACAAATTATGGTATGTTTATTTAATAGAATGTTAATCAGTAATAAGAATTAACTAGTGATACATGCAATAACATGCTTGAATCTCACAAACAGGTAGTATACAAAAGAAGTCAAATGAAAGAATGATTTTATGATTACATTTATACAACATTCAAGAGCAGACAAAAATAATTCATACCTCTAGAAATCATAACTGTGATTGGCTATGAAAGGAAAGATAAATTAGAAGTTGGGGGAAGGATTTTCTGGCCTGGGTGGCTCAGTTGATTAAGCATCTACTTTCAGCTCAGGTCATGATCCCAGAGTCCTGGGATTGAGTCCCACATCAGGTTCCTTGCTCAGTGGGGAGCCTGCTTCTCCCTCTGCCTGCCACTCCTTCTGCTTGTGCTTTCTCTCTGACAAATAAATAAAAATCTTTTAAAAAATAAATTAGCATTTTCTAGTTGAGATGGTGTTTACATGGATGTAGACATTTGTCAAAACTCATTGAATTATATATGTAAGATCTGTGTGTTAAAAAAAAGTCACCTCAATAGAAATATATTCCTTTTGAAAATCCAAAAAGGGGGAAGGAGGAGTTATCCAGTGAAATGTAGTAGAATTGAGAGACAATGTTTAAAGTCTATTTGAACATAAAGAGCATAAACTTTTAGCTATAACCCAAAAGGAAAAATGAATCAAGGAATACAGGTATAAATTTCACTATGCTTACTTAGAACATGAACATTTCAGCACTTATATTTTAAAAATTATAAAAAACATTTTATATTATATATTATAGAAAACATATACATATTATACACACATATTATATATTATAAAAATATATATTAAAAATTTATATTTCAAATAAAATATAGTAACCCATTAAAATGTTTAAATTCTTATGAGTGACATCCATCCCATGATTTATATATTCATAATCAATAAATAATATAGAGTATTTCCTTGAATTAATTTGCTAGTCTATAAGAGTTTGGGATAAGAGATTAATTTAATCCTCAAAACTGGAATGTGAAAGTCTATCAGTGTTTTAGGAGTGTTTCTCCTCTAATAAATATATTTTTAAGGTTTAAATCTACTATTGGTATTAGTGTTGTGCATCTGTAGATATCTGAGCAAATAAGAGCACCATGTATAAATCCATAAAATATAATTTATGTTTTAGTACGATATCGCACAGCCCAGTTTGCAAAGGAGATGAAGCATGGGTTGTGAAGAAGGAGCTAAATAGCGTTATTTATCTCATTGTGGAAGAACTTGAGATTTTCTATTTCTTAATATGGCAGGTTAGGAAAACTTGAGGGATGTATGAATTAAGACCTGCCTCTTGATCTGTAAGAGAAACCTTATAGGTGTGGGTATCTTTGACACACATAAAAGAGTGAAATATAGCTACACCTGAAATAGTAAATTTCAGTATGTAAAGGGTTATTCAATATATACTATTTCAATATATAAAGGGTTAACATCCTGCATTAGGAAGCCAAAATTCAAGTACTAATGATAAGAGCTGAAGCTGAATGAACTTTCACTATGGATGGGGATGAGCTTGAAGCAGTAGAGGTTTCCATGATTCATTGTGACGGTAATTGTTTTTCCTCTAAAATTTTTTCTCTTAATTTTGAACTTTTTCTCTTAGCTGGAAACAGTACTAGAAAAACAAACAACTTCTCAATAAATGTGTGATGAGTGAATTCATGAAACAAATGACAGCATGGATAGGGAGGAGAGAAAGAGGGCTGCCATGGTGTACCTCTGGAAGAATGGTGGTCCTACGGTCATGGAAGAAAACCTCTTGACTTGAGAAGGGTTGACACTGGAGAAGGTAAATTCTGGAAGAATGTCTTCTCACAGAATCAAGCAGTAAGTCCTAAAATTAGATACCTAACTCCTGCCCTCAGACAATACTTCAATGGACCATCCTTTCCTAGTGTTACTAGGCTGAGAATATTTGGGAAATTTTTCATCTGTGTCATCAGATGTTCTAGCATCAGAGTCAGAAGATCCACTTAGCTGGCAGATGTCCCTTAGAGCTCAATCTCAACAATGCTCCTGATGTAAAGGACAACAGTGCTGGGATAATGACATGGACATGAATAATCAACTGATAAAAAGAGGGAATAAGGGGCGCCTGGGTGGCTCAGTCATTAAGCATCTGCCTTCGGCTCAGGTCGTGATCCCAGAGTCCTGGGATCGAGCCCTGCATTGGGCTCCCTGCTCCACGGGAAGCCTGCTTCTCCCTCTCCCACTCCCCCTGCTTGTGTTCCCTCTCTTGTTGTGTCTCTCTGTCAAACAAATAAATAAAATCTTAAAAAAAAAAAAAAAAGAGGGAATAGGTGGGCAGGCTTCAGTTCTAATTTAAAGGTATGTCCTTCAGGGGTGTCTGGGTGGCTCAGTCGGTTAAGTGTCTACCTTAGGCTCAGGTAATGATCCCGGGGTGCTAGAACAGTGTTCCATGTCGTTGTGCTCTCTGCTCAGCGGGGAGTCTGCTTCTTCCTCTCCCCCTGCCTCTCCCCAGACTTGTGCTAGCTCTCTTACTCACTCTCTCTCTCAAATAAATAAAATCTTTAAAAAAAAATAAACAAATAAATAAAGGTGTGTCCTTCAGAAGTATGTCCAATATACAGTATCATTTTTATTGCATTGTATTATGGTGGTAGAACTTTGGGGGAGATACATAAAAAAATTTTTTCCTCATAATCCTCCAGAGATAAGGCTTTTTTTTTTCAGCTCGGAAATTCATATTTGGGCAAATTTCAGCTTGCATATTTGCAGCCTATCAAAGATAATGATTTCATCCTCTGAGCTCTAGGTTCACTTTCTTCTTTAAGTCATGAGGATATTTTCTTTTGGAAAGAGCACGGAAATTGAGGAGGGTTCTTATGGTCCCTCAAAAGTGATAACTTACTCCCCAGCAGAGATGCCGGCTTCTGTCTTGTTTGAGCAAATAACTTACATATTCTGGGTTTTGTTTTTTGTTTTTTTTTTTTGAAAACCAATTGCATTAGAATCAAATGGCATTTTTCAAGGCAGGGGTGCAGATGCTAACTCTGTGTGGTATTGAATAACCAACTGCATTGTCAGAAATTTTTAAAAGATGCTGCTATTTATAAAACCCGTATTATAGAGGAGAAAGGGGAGCCTTTTTCAACCAAAAGCCGAAGACTCCACACTCCAGTTCCTTATAACACCAGAAGCAGGATTCCTTGTGTATATGAGTACAACCTCAAACCTCCACCCGTGGCAGCAATGACAAGGGCACCTCTCTCAGCAGCAGAGGGAAGGTTGACCTTGTAATCTTAAGTCAGCCACTTACAAAAGGCTATTTAGAAAGGGTTCCGCTAAGTTAGAGATGAAAGAGGCCACACCATCTATAACGTAAAATATTAATCAGTAAAGTTTTGATATCAGTAAAGGGTCGCAGTGTGTTTCCAGGGGATAATAATCTATAAATTGAGATTTTAATGTTTTGAATATGTGACATGAAGTGCTACGGCTTTTGGAAGCCACTTATTTCTTTAGCGATTCTTTAAGTGTAAAAAGATTCAGGTTCAAAGAATTCTGGTAAACAATGCTTTCTATCCTGGTAGAGCATACTTTAGCAAACTGTAGCCTCTCTGGAAACTGCATTTAACTCTGTGCTTCCCAAACATGTGTAACCATGCAGCCCATAACACATACTTGCCTAACACGGAAATAACCTCCTTAGGACAGTCTTAGGAAACCTCAAATGATTTCTAAGATCTGATATGTATTCTGAAAAGAGGCTGAAACTGAGTAGACTTTGATCTGCAGCCTTCTAAACTAGTGCAAAACTAACAGAACAGTATTTCACTGGCTCCTTATGTGTTTCGTATTTCCTCTCTCAAATGTTTTAATTGATCTTCACAGCCCCAGAAAATGGGTTTTATCTCAAACTTGAGTTTTACCATTCTAACCTGATGCCAGGAAACCACAACACTCCACAAAGACTTCTACAAATGGTTTCGGTGGAAAATCATCTGACATCAGAACAATAGTACAACAGCCCAGTTTGCGAGACCTTCTCTGGCCAGAGCCACACCACCCTTCCATGTCCCCAAGATATTAATTCCTTGAAAACTGCCACCTCAAATCCCTGATGCTTCCCACACAGGCATGTGTAGTCACTACCCTTATGCTCCAAATGATTCCTGCTTCCCTCACTCCCTCAAGATTTGGAGAAGTGCTATATTATGGGAAGAACACCAGTTCGAGCTAGGCACTCCTGCGATCCAGTCCTTACTCTGTAAGTCACCAACCTGAGGACCCTGCAAGTTCCTTTTTGTAATCTCATGTACGCCTCTGGAAAGGAGAAAAAGGAAACCTATGCCTCCCATGGACAACAGTATCTTGACGAAGAACAGAGACATTCAACAGACTGATTTTCCTTTCATCACCGCCCCTCCTCGTTTTCTTACACCATTATCAGAATTGCGAACAACCGAAAATAAAGATTGCATTGATATTTATTGTAATAAACACTGATCTTGGAAAATAATGGTGAATAGTTGAAGAAGAGCTCTTCATCTTTACACCACCATTACCCACAGCCCTTTCTGCAGAATGTAATCTTCACTACAGGACAAAAACAGTATGTCCCAAGACTCTGCAGGGTATTTGTGACTATAATGGGGTAGAGAGCTTTGCAACAGACTCCCCTTTCTCAGGCAGACAGGCCTTAGGATTGTACTTAGAAAAGAGTTCCTAAGTGAACAAAAAAGGCCAAAAATTCACACCTCTTCAGTGAATCTCAGTAGCACTGCGTGGTGCTATTCCTTCATTCGTTCATAAAATAGACACTAACCACTTATCAGGAGTCAAAGGAGGAAAGGAAATTGTAGTTTGTTCATCTAGATCCTTAATTGCTACCAGTTGGTGTGGGGGGGTCTTCCTATGTTCCAGGGGGCAGTGGGGTGGTCCGCTGCACAGTGAACAGTGGCTCACAGCAGCATTGGAAGGATAGAGAAGCATGAAGACTGGCGTGGGTGTGAGACAACCTCCCTTCTTACTGAATAAGCCAGCGGGTTAATTACTCTCCCTCAAAAAGGGGCTTCCTAACTCAAATGGATTTTTAAAGGAGTCTGGGTGATTGATTTTCTTACATTTTTTGCAGGAGAGATTCCAGAAAGTTAAGGCTCATGTACTGTGCATTATTTAGCAAAAGATGGCCACTTTATTATTATTACTGGATGTATATCACACGGGTAACATTAACTATTTCTTAGAAAAATTATGTGGTACAGCACTGCATGCTTCGCATCAGAAAAATGGAGATATCTGTATTATTTATGTCAAACGTATTTGTCACCAAAGCCAATTCTGAAATAAAAGATTTTGGGTTCTTTCTTTGATGTTTGCATAGAAAGAACCTTCACCCAAATTACTGGTGGCTTAGTGTGTAGGCAGTGCAGTCATGAGTGTTTTAGTTAATGTATGGTTTGTTTTGCAAAGACTTTTGAGCATTTAAAAGGAACGTTCATGAATTTCCAAATGCTATGTTTGCTATAGCAAGACACTCAGAGTAATCATTACCTCCAGCTGTGATTTCCATCTTCCCCACTGCTGCTCCCCTGTGTACTTCTTTTCTATCTGACAGACATTCTGCATTTTTAGCCTCCCTGACAATAATTATGTAGTTGTTGAGCAGCAACCATTAAGCTCAGGTGCATTTAGTTCCTACTTAGTCCCAATTATAGGATCATGAAGCCCTTCAAAAGGTAACACAAACTGAAGCATTACAACAATGAAAAACTGGGAATTTAAATAAAAAGGAGGAAAACATTTATTTTGAGTGAAGTAGAAGATGAAACACACTTTTTATGGAGGTCCTTTATTAATACTGTAAGATACCTTAGAACAAATTATTTGAAAATAATTATGAAATTACCATTAGAACACATACATAAGCTACAGTAAAATGTGTGTGAGATTTTTAAATCTTCTGAACCTTTTTCTTTCTTAAATATTAAATCATTTTTAACAAAATTGTCCCTAAACAGTTATTATCTAGTAAGTCCAGAGTTGTTTTATGTTTATTACTTTTACATACTTCTGTAGCATCTCAGATTATCCCATTTTAAGACTCTGTCCAACATCTCCTTCATAGTAGTTTAGGAATAAAACACAATTTAGATGCAGTTCTACATTAACTTACTTGAAATAGGCAAATAAAGCCAGAATCTTAATATATTAGAACTGTGTAGCAATGTCTTCAGCAGGCATACTATGTGTAAATGTCAGTGTGTGCATATGTATGTATTTTAGCTTACATTCTTGGGAGCCAAACATAGCCAATCAAGCTAGACACAGCTGATCCTAGTAATGATTATTTCCTTCCTTTTCACTTTTTTTTCTTCGTAGAAATATTTTTATGGAAACTCTTAATAAGAGAAACAACAGATAATATTTTCTTAATCCATCAAATTCCAAATTAACTTAGGGAGTTGTGAAATTAACTTAGGGAGTTGTGAGTTGTATATCATATACACACACACAAAGACTTTTCTCCCAAAAGTATGAGACGTACCATTCGTGTCAAATGAGACAGTGGACCTAAATTTATTTCTCCTAACTCCCTAACAATCTAGAATTTGATGGATTTAAAAAAAAAATACTACCTGTTATTTTTCCTTTTTTTATTTAATTTAATTTTATTATGTTATGTTAATCACCATACATTACATCATTAGTTTTTGATGTAGTGTTCCATGATTCATTGTTTGCATATAACACCCAGGGCTCCATGCAGTACGTGCCCTCCTTATTACCCATCACCAGGCTAACCCATCCCCCCACCCGCCTCCTCTCTAGAACCCTCAATTTGTTTCTCAGAGTCCATAGTCTCTCATGGTTCGTCTCCCCCTCCAATTTCCCCCCACTTCATTTTTCCCTTCCTACTAATTTTTTTTAACATATAATGTATTATTTGCTTCAGAGGTACAGGTCTGTGATTCATCAGTCTTACACAATTCACAGTGCTCACCATAGCACATACCCTCCCCAGTGTCTATCACCCAGCCACCCCATCCTTCCCACCCCCCACCACTCCCACAACCCTCAGTTTGTTTCTTGAGATTAAGAATTCCTCGTATCAGTGAGATCATATGATACATGTCTTTCTCTGATTGACTTATTTCACTTAGCATAATACCCTCTAGTTCCATCCACGTTATTGCAAAAGGCAAGATTTCAGGTTTTTTGATGGCTGCACAATAATCCATTTTATATATATCACATCTTCTTTATCCATTCATCTGTTGATGGACATCTTGGCTCTTTCCATAGTTTGCCTGTTGTGGACATTGCTGCTATAAACATTGGGGTGCACCTACCACTTCGGATCCCTACATTTGTATCTTTGGAGTAAATACCCAGTAGTGCAATTGCTGGATCATACAGTAGCTCTATTTTCAACTTTTTGAGGAACCTCCATACTGTTTTCCGGAGTGGCTGCACCAGCTTGCATTCCCATCAACAGTGTAGGAGGGCTCCCCTTTCTCTGCATCTTCACCAACATCTGTCGTTTCCTGACTTGTTAATTCTAGCCATTCTGACTGGTGTGAGGTGGTATCTCACTGAGGTTTTGATTTGGATTTCCCTGATGCCGAGCAAAGTTGAGCCCTTTTTCATGTGTCTGTTGGCCATTTGGATGTCTGCTTTGGAAAAATGTCTGTTCATGTCTTCTGCCCATTTCTTGATTGGATTATTTGTTCTTTGGATGTTGAGTTTGAGAAGTTCTTTATAGATTTTGGATACTAGCCCTTTATCTGATATGTCATTTGCAAATATCTTTTCCCATTCTGTCGGTTGTCTTTTGGTTTTGTGGACTGTTTCCTTTGCTGTGCAAAAGCTTTTTATCTTGATGAAATCCCAATAGTTCATTTTTGCCTTTGCTTCCCTTGCCTTTGGCGATGTTTCTAGGAAAAAGTTGCTGCAGCTGAGGTCAAAAAGGTTGCTGCCTGTGTTCTCCTTTAGGATGTTGATGGACTCCTGTCTCACATTTAGGTCTTTCATCTATTTTGAGTCTATTTTTGTGTGTGGTGTAAAGAAATGGTCCAGTTTCATTCTTCTGCATGTGGCTGTCCACTTTTCCCAACACCATTTGTTGAAGAGGCTGTCTTTTTGCCATTGGACATTCTTTCCTGCTTTGTCGAAGATGAGTTGACCATAGAGTTGAGGGTCCATTTCTGGGCTCTCGATTCTGTTCCATTGATCTACATGTCTCTTTTCGTGCCAGTACCATACTGTCTTGATGATGACAGCTTTGTAATAGAGCTTGAAATCCAGAATTGTGATGCCACCAGCTTTGCTTTTCTTTTTCAATATTCCTCTGGCTATTCAGGGTCTTTTCTGGTTCCATACAAATTTTAGGATTATTTGTTCCATTTATTTGAAAAAAGTGGATGGTTTTTTGATAGGGATTGCATTGAATGTGTAGATTGCTCTAGGTAGCATTGACAACTTCACAATATTTTTTCTTCCAATCCATGAGCATGGAGTGTTTTTCCATTTCTTTGTGTCTTCCTCAATTTCTTTCATGAGTAGTTTTCTGCGTACAGATTCTTTGCCTCTTTGGTTACATTTATTCCTAGGTATCTTATGGTTTTGGGTGAAATTGTAAATGGGATCGACTCCTTAATTTGTCTCTCTTCTGTCTTGTTGTTGATGTGTAGGAATGCCACTGATTTCTGTGCATTGATTTTATATCCTGCTACTTTACTGAATTCTTGTATGAGTTCTAGCAGTTTTGGGGTGGAGTCTTTTGGGTTTTCCACATACAGTATCATATCATCTGCAAAGAGTGAGAGTTTGACTTCTTCTTTGCCAATTCGGATGCCTTTTATTTCTTTTTGTTGTTTGATTGCCATGGCTAGGACTTCTAGTACTATGTCGAATAGCAGTGGTGAGAGTGGACATCCCTGCCGCGTTCCTGACCTTAAGGGGAAAACTCTCAGTTTTTCCCCATTGAGAATGATATTTGCTGTGGGTTTTTCATAGATGGCTTTAATGATATTGAGGTATGTACCCTCTATCCGTACACTGTTATTTTTCTTATTAAGAGTTTTCACTGAAATAGTTCAACCAAAAGAGTGCAGTGACAAGTAAGGAAATAATCATTACTAGTATCAGCTATGTCTAGCTCCCAAAAATGTAAGCTCAGAGGAAGTCTAACTCCATATATAGCTCTTGGTTACATATAATTTAGCTGTCAATCAGATAGAGTCAAAAAACATATATACACATTTTATTCTTTAGATATTAGGATTACAAAGACATGGCTTTGGAAACAAAAGGATAGAAAATACTAAATAATATCTCAGCATCTTGCAGTTCAAAATTGTGGAGAAATTTAATGGCAACAAATATGATCTTGAATTGTATATTTCTATTAATTGTAGAATAAGTGGTTTTTGAAGTTTGGGATTAGAAGACAAGTCAGAGCACAAAATGGAGAGAGGCTGCTGCCTTTGCAACATTAGTAATTTACAGGAAGCATCTAAACTTTGGCAAGGACTATCTTTGCAGTTAAATGAAATAAGAAAATATATTATTCAGTCAAGACATTGCAACATATAAGAAATCTGGGGCTTCTATACCAAAATTCTTATTATTTACTAGACACCTTCCCAACCATAACACAGTAAAATTTTCCTCTTTTGGGTTCCTTCTCATTGACTATAGGAAATTGGCAGAATAGAAAATAATGGGAGAAGCCAAAGTGAGATCAGATCCAAGCAATTATTACTGAACCATTTTCTAATGTGATCTAACATGTTATCCATCATAACTTAATCCTAAATTTATATTGATGATCTCTTTATATGTCAACCATCTCTACCATCCCTTGTTATATTTATATGTATTTATAACTTTTCTAGAATTTAATTATGGTTGGCCTATGCTCCCTTTTAGATATGAGTTCCACTTTCTTATTAGTCCCATTGTCTTTCTATTTTGATCTCAAATGTAGGAGTAATTCCTTCATGAGCAATAATAGTCACAATTCAAAACAGTTCAGTTAAGAGGCTGCTGGGAAGATGACGAAGTAGGACGTCCCTGGGCTGACCTCTTGCCACGTGGCTGCCTAGAGAGCACCCGTGTCGGCATAAATAACCCAAAAAGCAGCCCAAAAACTGGCGGAACAGACTCTCTGCAGCCCGGCATAGACAAGAGGCCACAGCGAAGCAGATCCACCCCTTCTGATCGCTCTTGGCAAGATCCCGTCAAAGCAGTGCCACAAGCCTGGCAGTGTGTGCGCGGCCCAGACAAGGTCAGCACCACTCCAGAGTGAGTCCTGCCCCGGGGAGAGGTGAAGATAACCACACACCCGTCTGACTGTGACCCCAGCAGCGGGCTGAGGGCAGGCAGCTGGTCTGACTGCAGGCCCCACACACCAACAAAAGCTTCTCCGGGGACGACACAGGGACAGTGCCTGTAGTTTGGTGCTACTGCATCTCTGGCAAACACCTGGTCTGACTCGACTCAAGCCCGAGGCAGCCCCGGAGCAGCCCACTAACACCACGGGCACCAGACTCTGCCCACGACAGGCAGGGAGCCATCGCAGACAACAGGACTGAAGGCAAACACATCCCAGCCACAATGGTAGGACACCCCCTGGAGTGGGGTGTGTCATAGGAGACATAGGAGACACCCCCTGAAGCACCAGGTTCTGGGGAACAGACATTGCACTGCAGGACCACTTCTTCATAGAGCCACTACTTTCAAGTGCAGGAGACGTAGCTGACTTTCCTAACACAGAAAAACAGACAACACAAGAGACAGAATGAGGAGACAGAGGAATGTGTCCCAAATCAAAGAACAGGACAAAATCAGAGCAGGAGACCTAAGCAAAACGGAGATAAGTACTATGTCTGATAGCGAATTTAAAGTAACGCTCATAAAATTTCTCGCTGGAATTGAGGAAGGACTGCAGGACTTCCTTGAGACCCTCCACCAAGAGCTAGAAGATGTAAAAAAGAACCAGTTAGAGCTACTGGATTTACTAAATGGAAATAAAAATAGACCATCTGGAATAAATAGCAAGCAAGAGGAAGTAGAAGAAAGGACCAGCCACCTGGAGGACAGAGTCATGGAAAGCAATCAAGCCGAGCAGATGAGAGGGGGGAAAAATACGCAAAATGAAAATAGACCCAGGGAACTGAGCAATGCTGTCAGGCCTAACAGTCGCATGATAGGGATCCCAGAAGGAGAAGAGCGAGGAAAGGGGGCAGAAGATTTGTCTGAAGAAATAATAGCTGAAAACTTCCTGAATCTGGGGAAGGAAAGAGAAATCCAGATCCAGGAGGCACAGAGAGCCCCCAATAAAACCAACCCAAAGAGGTCTGCACCAAGACAACAAAGTAAATAAGACAGCCAAAAGTAGTGAGAAAGAGAATTTTAAAAGCAGCAAGAGAAAGGAAAGCAGGTACATACAAAGGAAACCCCATATGGCTATCAGTGGGGTTTTCAGCAGAAACGGTGCAGGCCAGAAGAAAGTGGCATGATAGATTCCAACTGCTAAAAGGAAAAAATCTACAGCCAAGAATACTCTATCCAGCAAGGTTTTTGTTTAGAATAGAGGGAGGGATCAAGTTTCCCAGACAAACAAAAATTAAAAGCAAAACCAGCCATATCCCTGTCACACACGATGCCATCGGCCTGTGGGTCCCAAATTCACAGTCCAGCCACCCTCCTGCCCGAGTCAGCATGCACAGCCTGCCACCTGCTAAATGCCAAGTCAACACGCCTTCACCTCAGATTGCCAAGGGCTCAAATTGACACTGTTCCCCTCAAATTTCAGCCCCTGTGCCCAAGTTTGTGCACAGAAGTGGGAATAATTATAACAGCAGAATGAAGCAACCCAAACATCTATTTCTGTGGAATACAGAATGGATAAAAGGAGTGTGCTAGGCTGAGAACATCTCCAAAAAGCACATGAACAATACATACAGCATGATTCTGGTTAGTTAAAAAAAAAACCCAAAACCTGGGAGGAATAAAACAAGATGAAACCAGAGAGGGAGACAAACCATAAGAGACTTCTTAAGCATATGAAAGAAACAGGCTTGCTGGAGGGGAGGTTGGGGGGGAGATGGGGTGACTGGGTGGTGGGTATGAAGGAGGGCACGTGATGGAATGAGCACGGGTGTTGTATGCAACTGATGAATCACTGAACTCTAAAACTAATAATACACTATATTGTTAATTAAATGAACTTAAAATTAAAAAAGGGAAACCTCCCCAAAAAAAGTTAAGTTAATCTCTTATCTCCTATAGTTATAATGCTACGAGTTGGGGGATTCACTCTTGGAAACCTACTTCACACCAAAAATTACCAAAACTGATTAGTTACATGAATAGAGAGAAAATGAGTTAAAAATGTAAGGTTTACAAACTTTTTTTTTAAATATATAAAATTGAACATAAACAGTGAAATATGGCTCAAGGTATACTTTTTTTTTTTTTTCCCTCTTTTAAGTCTCCCTAAAGTAGGGATGCCTGGGTGGCTCAGTTGGTTAAGCATCTGCCTTCAGCTTAGGCCATGATCCCAGGGTTCTGGGATCAAGTCCCACATCGGGCTCCTTGCTCAGCAGGGTGCCTGCTTCTCCCTCTGCCTGCAGCTTGCCCTGCTTTGTGCTCTCTCTCTCTCTCTCTCTCTGACAAATAAATAAATAAAATCTTTCAAAAAAAAAATTTAATTAAATAAATAAATAAATCTCCCTAAAGTAAATATCACATTTTTTTCTTACTCCTACATTCAAATTTAGAGCCATCCATCTTAAAATTTCTATTGCTGATGTACATAAAAAACCATAGAAAATTTCCAAATGTAACACTACAGAATTAGTTTCTCCAGTGTCTTTTGTATTGCTAGAAGTGAATGTATCACTGAGAGGTTGTTTGTAGACGTTACTAGGGAGAGGGAGACCATTATAATAAATAGCCATCAAAATTGGTATCCATAAGTCAAATTGCCTCAAGTCTGTAAATATGGGGGTTTCTTATAGTGTTTTTTATTTAAATTCAATTAACTAACATATAATCTATTATTGGCTTCAGAGGTAGAGGTCAGTGATTCATCAGTCTTATATAACCCCCAGGGCTCATTACATCACGTGCCCTCTTTAATATCCATCAGCCAGCCACACCATCCCTCCTACCCCCCCTCCCCTCCAGCAACCCTCAGTTTGTTTCCTACGATTAAGAGTATTTTATGGTTTGTCTCCCTCTCTGATTTCATCTTGTTTTATTTTTCCTCTTTTCCCCTATGATCCTCTGTTTTGCTTCCTAAATCCACATATGAGTGAGATAGTATTATAATTGTCTTTCTCTGATTGACTTATTTCATTCAGCATAATACCCTCCAGTTCCATCCACATCTTTGCAAATGGCAAGTTTTCATTGTTTTTGATGGCTGAGTAGTATTCCATGTGGTTTTTAAAGTACACTTCATGGCCCACTCTATGGTCCAAATATATTTCAGAACTCCTCAGATAAACTTATGGTTGGGACTTCAAAATCGGTTAAAATGTTAATTTTCTCTCAAATGTATGTATGAGGTCCAAAGAGAGCTCCACTTAATAGGTGTGAGTCAGGAGTCTATGTTTCTCACTACTGTCCCTAGGATTGCCTCACCTCCTATTCCAAGAGCATGTCCCTGAAGAGGAACTCTAATCAACCAGGCTAAAGGACAGCCTGATCTCTTCAAACATACTAGCAGGCAGAAAAAAGGAAGCAAGGGGCAAAATTAGGGCCACATACCCCACTCTAGCCTGTCACATTAGAGCTGTATCCTTCATCTTCATCTTACAGATGGGCAGGTTCAGATTCACTGTGGCGAAGAGAACTTCCATTTGAAACCAAGCCTTTAATCCTAGGCTAGGATTAAAAACACAGGGGACCCCTCTTTGGAAAATAAGTGTTAGAGTCAGGGAGAGACACATATTCAATAACAAACTCAGTTCCACCTCAATTTCTCTCTAGACCAGCAGAAAAGCAAAACTGCCATGTTTGGAGAGTTGCCATGATTTTGTTACTTATGCATTTTAATTTTTCCATAACATTTTATTAGAGAAGCTTTAAATTTGTCCTTTTTCTGACAGAAAACAAGCAGCTATGTTTTTTAAATACAAACTTACATAAAGTGTTCTTATTTAACGCTCAATACTTAGTAATCCAAATAAAGGGAAGGGCACTAAAAATCTTTAACAGTGGGATAAATATTTTGTTTCCTTCAATTTCAGAATCGAAGTTCTTGCTTTCAGTAGACCATGGAGTGGTATCCTGTACTTTAAAATCTCTTAACCAGGCTTTTAGAGAAATAATGGACCCGAATGCCGTGTCTTATCAGTAAAATACATTTCATGGTAAATTCAGAAAGTAAGCATTGAGTGGAACAGATGTATGGTCTTTAAGGGCCATTTATTACACTAATCCTATTAGAAATAATAATAATGCAGCTTCTCTCTCTTAATAATATTTTGATCCTTGTCCTTTTGCTACACATAATACCATAAGTTAATACTTTACATGAAAATCCATTTCCAGGGCAATCCTATTGGGCTGCTGTAAACTCTAATCTCTGGAAGAGAGGGAAATTGCCATAAGGGATAACAATGTCTACCTTTTAAATATGGGTTGGTATTTTCTTTTGCATTAATAGAGGAAAAGAAGGACTAAAGGGGGCACCTTTCAAAAGATTTATTAGGACACCAAATAAAAGACTAAAAATAAAGATAATCCCCCCAAATAGGAGACCAAACCACCCAAGCCCGGTTTGGTGAAAATAGATGTCATTTTATTCAACTGAATAAATGAATTCTAAAGAGGAATTTGGCACATAATGAAAGATGACATTATAGCCTTAAAGAACCTTTCAATCCAAGGAAGACAGTTTATAAAAAATAGGGCTATATGTATTCATGCAGTGCAATATTTGTCAAATTGTTTACAAGTAATTTTATAGCTTCCTCCTACACAAACATTCATAGAGCACAGATGAATCACATTAACAGAAGAAAGGCTGTTACAAACAATGGTGAGCATGGTTTTCCACTTCCCTGCTATCTCCCTCACCCCAACTCTTCTAAAAGGGGAAAAACAGAGACAAAACCATTTCTAGAAAACAGAGCCCAGGGGGATATCTCACCCTACATGTGTCCCTCTTTGTCTCAATCAGGAAATACTGATTGAGTATTCACGAAGCACCAGGCAAGCAGCTAGGGCTGGGGATACAATCAGGAGCATAATACAGGTCCTCCCTTTAAGGAAATTGTTGTCTAGGGGGAAGAGAAATCTACCGCCTATTACAATACGGCACACTAAATTCTCCTCTTTGAATACTGTGCTCTGTGATAGCAAGTCAAAAAGCTGACAGCTCCTGGAATTAGAAAAGACATAAAGGGTCTGCATGCAGAAGGAGAGAAGGGGCTGGTGTAAATGTAGTAATTTCATTTATCATTTTAGATCAGGGAATATGGTAGGATATTCCACAACCACCTGGCTCTCCAGACCTTCTCCCCACTCCTGCATTCTTCCCATCCATGCCCCATATCCTCCTAATGTAGACTCCAAGATAGCTGCCCTAATTTTTTGTGTCCTACAGATAGTTCTCCAAAAATAAGCAGATAAAATCATTCCGGGAAAAATTCAGTTGAGTGCAGCATGCCTGCAAGATTGTGTCTCCCAGGGACTCTAAGTCCCCTAAAACCAGTAACATGGGCTGTTAAAGCAAAAGTTTCATCTGAGACATTAGAATAGATATCAGACCCCAAAGCAAGATAGATACAAGACCAACAAATGAATTTGCCAAAGAAATTGGCAAGTATAGTATAAATTTAAAATGGTCTTTTACTTATATCCACATTAAGAATATAAAAGAGTCAAGTGAGAATTTGGGGGGAGGATTTATAAGAAAGATTTGCATGACAAGAGGGATTCCAAAGAAACCAGGCACCCCAAAGGGAAGAAGGGAAGACTTTCCTCCTCAACTCAAGTCAAAAGGGAGGAGATTCAAAGGGACCTCTCCTCACAGTGAAAGTGACCCGGTAAACTCGTTATCTGCCTTCCACCGTTTCTCCCGCTGGAGTAAGCAGGACAGATGGAACAGGGAGCTGCTTTGATGGTGTGGAGAATGAGAGTTGCTTCTATATTAGAATTGGCCTGCCTTCGCAGAATCTGTACGGGCAGAAAGTACACAAGTGTTTTCTTTGACCAGATGTGGGCCTTACCAAAGAGGGCACCAACCAAAATTGCTAAGGAGGACTGTCCCGAGAGGAAACCATCTGAGAAAAGCCACTGGAACTCCACAGAGAAAATGTGGTAGAGGAGACATCTGAAACTTTAGAACTTAGAGGACAACAGAAAACAAGAAGAAAAAGCCGCCCTCACAGTAGGGGAAGCTCCATCCTTTGTGTCGTGGGGAGCACGGGCCTCTGGGAACCCAGAAAAGCACCCTTCTGAGAGTCAATTCTGGATGGCCACCAAGCTCCCAGGGTGAAATGCCAGTGTGTGACACTACCAATCAAGAAAACCTTTCTCACACTTCCTCTTCCTCTTTCCTTGGCCTTCATGGTGAGAAACAAAATAGAGGAAAAAGAGGAATAAATAAAAAGCCTGAAACAAGGATCTTAGGGGAAAAGGTTCACAACTTGGGAAAAGGGGCAAAAGGAAGACTGCCTGTCCTTTCCGTGTCACCCTGTGGCTGACAGGTTTCCCCAAGGGGAATCATGATGTCACTTACTATCAAGGACCCAGACTCCAGAATTTAACATTAACTTACAGATTCCTGTCCAAGAGAAAATACAACTCAAAAGGTACAGTTCTAGGACAACCCGTTAGGAATTTAGGAAACTTAATTCAGCTTTCTTTACCTTAGTGACTATCTATTCCAAAAACTCTTAAAGCATCTTTATCATCCCGCTCATTTCCACATTAATGAGTTAACATAAATTTTTGACATGTGCTCACTTTCTAATTGCATGAGAATCACGTTTTAAACTTCTTAAAAAATACTCTGCTGGAGAGACAACCTTTCTGTTTCTCACTGCCAACCATAGCCTGCTGCAGAAGGCCAGCCAAGAAAGGAGAGATTTAGCTATAATTCAGCTCTGAAGTTTTCATTAGTACATGTGACTATTCCTTCTAATTTCTGAGCTGAGGCCATGTTAACAACACAGAGTGACTTTAAAGGTTTCAGTAACCTGAAAGTGATCATAAATATCATGTATCTGTCAAATGACCTTTCCAGGGATAGAAGAATACTTCCTTCAATATTTTTTAAAGGAAAGCAATAACAGAAGATAAAAATGATGTGGTCTTTGATAAAAATCCCACCAGTTCTGTTTGTTCTGCTTACATTAAGCTACATTACATTGTAGACTTCTAAAACTACAGAAGGATGATGGAGAGGTTCACATGGCCCACTAGGAGAAAATCAGAAAACATATTTCTTCATTTTTCTCTCTAACCGCGATGTCTCAGTTTCAGTTTAAAAAAAAAAAAAGGTTTTATATATTATTGATGTATGTCTCTTTTAAATACGGATAGCATATTTAAATTCAAAAGCACTATACATGCTAGAAAATATATTGCACTGAATCAGGTATTCATAAGAATATAAAAAGCAAGCTCCAAAAGTAATAATTTTCATCAGGACAATTTCATTTGAATTCCACTTCATCCAAATGATACCAATAATGTCTTTTTCTTGAGCAATTATAAAAGCAGATGGAATCTTATTATAGATTTTTGCATAGCAACAGTAAGATTAACTATAACCAAAGCTGAGATGACCTATAAAACCTGGCACAGCTTGTGCGATAAAGATTTTAACATTTTAACACCCCAAACACAGACATTCAAATGAAATAAAATGCAGAATTACGAATAAATGAATGAAATTTATTAAAACACAATTTCATTAAACACAACCTTTGAACATCATCCAAAAAAATCAATATACCCAATTCAATAAGAGTAGTAAGACAGAATAACTTCATGTTATGCATGGTTTATAGTTCACACAGCAATGAGTATAATCCCTGGAATCAAGTCTGAAATTTGGGATCTACGTAGATTCAAGATCAACATAGAGTCAAGCTCTAAACCTTCCTCTTACTGTCTGTAGAACTTGGGAAGAAAAGTAACCTAGGCTATTTTAGTCCCCATTTCATCATAATGCCTACTACAAAGTGTTTTGAGTACTAAATATAACAAAAACAATTCATGTGAATTCCTCTAAATCCTGTGTTTGTATTAATATTAGAGTTTCTGTTAAATACATATTTTCTTGAGGAAGGAGTACCATTATAATGTAAAGGTTCTCCCTGAAACCTAATAGATTATAGGGAGAAGACATGATGTGCCATCTTGGAAAGCTCCAATCGGATTAACCTCTGTTAAGCACCCTTCTGAGCACCCTCAGAAGTTAAGCATAGCACAGAGAATAAAGAAATTAAAAATCAGAAAAAGACGAATGAATATGTGTCTTCATACTTTAAGAAAATATCTTGTTCTCTGGAGATACAAAGAAAAAAATGGATAAAAAACTAACATGATTTTGAGTCAAATTATTCCATTGTGTAAGAAGATATGCTGTAGCTTCTGGAGTAAAAATGGAAACAACAAAAGCAAATAGACATGAGACTATTTATAAGTAGCAAATGGTAAGTTTGAACCATTAAATAATAGATTGTATTAAACCAGTTTCTCCTGTACTTTCTTGTGTGTGGTTTTGAGAAACAGAATATCCTGAAAGGTAAACACTAAGTAATATAGTAGATGATAAGCACATAGATTCATAACTACTGCTTATAACTTTGGAAAATAGTAGATGTTGCCACTTAACTCAATGTGTCATGTTGTTCAAGAAGCCACCTCCTTATACAACTAGCTTTTCAGCTTTGGAGAAAAACTACCCTTTAAATGGTCTGTGTGGTCAATCAACAATTTAAGAAGAAGCGTACACATGGTATCTAGCAGTTTCTAATGTTTTCAGTGTTAAACAAGGTCATATGAAAGTGATCAATCCCAGCCTGTAGCTGCTGTGCTAATAAATTTGCCAGTGAGTTAAGTTCTATCTAAATATATGCACATGTATTTCTACTACAATTACATTTACCCAGATGACATCAATTATCTCAAGAGTTAAAGGGCATTTCTTCACACCCCTATAAAAAATTACTTAGAGTAAATTATGCTTTCAACAAATCCCCAAATGTACCCAATATGCTCCAGGACAACTTCAGATTTCATTTGAAAGGACAGCTTCTGGACCCTGACTTGAATGTTCCCTGCCAACACAACTGAGAAAACGAAGGTTTCTACTGTGCAATACTAGTAGTGTGGGATTTGTCTCTTAAGATTGTGGTGATCAATATTGAAAGAAATTATATTTTTGCCCCAACATTTGTTCACCACTGTATCCTTAAACCTAAGGAAAATGTTAAGGAAAAATGATTCTATTTTTTTTTTTTTTAAATAATGACACTAGTCACAATACCTTCTTTCTGTGTGCGTGGATGTCATAATTCAGGATTCAAAATATAGAATCCAACAAATTATTATTTTAGTGTGCCCCAGGAATATCCTGAAGACAACCATAATCGAAACAGGCATGGAAGGCAGGAATTGCGATTCCACTTTGCAATCAACTGTAGTTAAAGAAACTGCAAAACATGAAGTAGCAAGAGCAAAACACTGGGCCAGAGCACCAGCTCCACCAATGAGGCATGGACTGCCCCACTTGTCATTTGCTTCGTGGAGCCTCCACTGACTTTTGGACCACGAATCTGAGAAGGTTTGGGAAGATCATTTCAAAAGGCTTCTTCGTTCTAAAAGCCTGGTGATGGGTATTAAGGAGGGCATGTACTGAATGGAGCACTGGGTGTTATACGCAAACAATGAATCATGGAACACTACCTCAAAAACTAATGATGTAATGTATGGTGATTAATATAACATAATAAAAAAAATCCTATATTTGGGTAAGGACGGTGTTGGGTTACATTACGACTTGCACAGGTAGCAACAACCCCCGCCCCCCGCAAAAAATCACAACTTTTATGATTACTTTTCCCTCTCCCAGGAACTCACCTTCAAAAACAGAAGGGTTGTGCATCCGAAAAACAAAAGCTTCTTATAACACATACATAAGCACAATTTTAAAATCATGTTGATCCTATACAGTAATTTCACACATGCATATGTAATGTATTATGTATGTGCATATACACTACATATAACCTTCCCATTCTATTGCTGCCTGTGTCCATTTCTCCTAGGTGTGAACCCAGAGTCAGATGTTGAATTGAATATGTGTTGATACAATGAATAATAGATGGCTACTGCCATATGGTTCATGTTCCAGAATATAGTATCCCACAGAGTGCCCCACCACTATTTCAAAAACATTTTCTTTTCGGACATGATACACATACCTCCTCTTGTTCACAGGATCTACAATCTGATTATGAGTTATAAACTTGGAACATTTAATGTCTAAGCTGCCTGCATTTAAATGTAAAGCACAATCTGAATAACTAAGTGCATCCACCATATTAATTTGCGGTCCTGGTAGGAACTATAAATTCAGAGGAAAGTAATCAATTCACCAAGGAAATAATGTTGATCTCTTAGCCTTATGTCATAGTCATCCTGGAATTATTCCACTGCCATTTATCAGAAAGAGAAATATAGCATATGAGGCAGCAGAAACCATCAACCATTCTTAAATAGAAGCAATCTTTACATATGGTTTTCTAGAAATAATGTACTGAACAGGTTGTAAACAGCAAGAAAACACCGAGTCACTATACTTTGTACTTCTCAGTTCAGGGAATGAAATCAAAGTTTTTTCTTGGTATCCGCCCCCCTCCCAATTTGCGACAAGAGAAAAGAAAGATTAGTGGGATATCCTGTAAGTGCCTAAGAGAGATCATTTCCTTTGTTTGTGAAATGGTACTGGGGACTTGTATGGGGGCCACATCACCCTCTCCTCTATTACTAAGACCATCAGTGACTTGTGGCATTGGCGTCATCATCTTCTAACTTCGATACTGTGCTTAGCCCATGTGGGGTAGGTGTGTCGCCGAAGGAAGTCATGAGCATTGAGAAATGACAGAATCCACTGTAATGATGTATTACGAAGGTTTCCACAGCCTTTCCATGAGAAGTAGGAGAGGAATCAGCCTCATCCAACCCCTCTTTAAGAACCTGCCTTATGAGGATTTCTCTGAATGACAGCTTCCAAGGTGCCCTGCATTGCTTTTCATATGCATCATCTTTAGCAGAAATCTGGAAATGTTATTCCTCAAAAAGTACTTACAGACTTTGAAAGAGTTGGGTTGTTCTTCAGGAAAACGCCAAGAATATATTCAAAAACAAATTTAATAGTCAGTAAATAGGCCTTGTGGGAAAGTCTAAGATCTAGACCATTGACTAAAAAGGAGAAAAGACTAAGAAGTGATGAAGGCACATTTCTGAATGCCTGACTTGTTTTAAGATGAAAGTGGAAACCAGATAACTCGATATTTATACTTAGCTATGTTATAAAGAAGACATAAAAGCTGTTGGATATTTCTGTAGCTGGCACAAAATTATAGTCACTTTACCTTGAGTTCATCAGGCATAGGCCAAAGAACCTCATATAATGAAGACTTAGAATAGGATAAAAATGCATTTGATTGGATTTTTATTAACTCAACTACTCACCTGTTTTCAATTTTCCCAATTCAGTTAATGTGAGAGGAGACAGAGAATCTTGACAGAGCATGGGTTTTTCCATTCAATGTTCAGTGAATTAGAAACTGGAAAGGTGTGCTCATTTTAAACTTATGGTTTATGAAAGATTGGAGAAGCCTGGATCCTACAAAACTCATGGCAACCTGAAGAAATATCGTTCCTCAGTATATATCTGAGAAGGAGACACCAAAGAGACATTTCCTTTACCATAACCACCACAATTATCCAATCCATTAATGAAAGGGCTGCCCAGAAGCAATTAGGGAATGAAATCAATCTCCTTTGGCTTAAGATTCATGTTCTCTCTCCTTTTTTTCTTTTCATTGTGCCAGTTGCTTCCTGTCGCCATTTATGCATAAAATTGGCACAAGGATTAGATTAGAGTTGAGAGACTAGAGATTAGTGTTTCAGTTCAGGTTCA
This sequence comes from Callorhinus ursinus, assembly GCF_003265705.2. Classification (NCBI taxonomy): domain Eukaryota; kingdom Metazoa; phylum Chordata; class Mammalia; order Carnivora; family Otariidae; genus Callorhinus; species Callorhinus ursinus. Next base: position 108,385,062 of record NW_027397063.1, read on the forward strand.
GGATAGCATTAAGGAACTTGCTTTAAACCATGTTGATTCCAGTACCTACAAGTGCCAACAGGACATTAACTTGTGGGTGTCCCTCCGCTAGTTCAGCATTCTCAAAACCTAATTCATGATCTTCCTAAAACACAGACCTTCTTCCCAACTTATCATGAGAGTTTCACCATTACGTTATCTTGCAATGCAGAAACACTGGAATTTTCCTGCCTTCCTCTAGAATTTGTGTATTCTTAAGTCCTATTAATAATTTGCCTAAAATGCCTCTTTGTCACATCTCCACCACCAGTCCTCCTTACCTCATCCCCAGGACAGCCAACTACAGACTCTCACTTGTACATCATGCCCTGCATCAAAAACTGTTAAATAAGCTTTTCTTTTCCATCCAATTTATTCTACACACAACCAATGGATAAAAGGCATATCTCACTGTTTTGCTCTTGAATGTGTACTTACGTCCTTGCTGTTTTTCAATCAAAATTATATCTCACCTGGTTTTGAAGGCTCTTTACAATGTGCATCCTTCCTACCAAAGACAGACGTGCTCTCATACATCTTTGTGCTCTAAACCCATTCTTTGCTCAAGGACAGCAATCGCATTACGGCACAACCACGTACACGTCAACAATAATGTTGACATTGTGTCCCACTCTTGCCACGCCCCACCCTGGAAGGCTTAATCACCTCTACTCTGCTTAGGTACATCCAATTCATCCTCCAAGCCTCAACGAGAGTCACCTTACATCCATCATATCTCCTTAGACTATCTTAACTTCTTAAGAGTCTTTTTACTAGGATTTTACTGCAACTTACAATCTATACCTCCCCATTTAACACTTTTTAAGCTGTGTCCTTAAACTCATTGTTGCCTGTGTATTGACATCCACACAGCAGCTAGTTCAATATGCAAAAGGTGTTCAGTACATGCTTAAATCATTAAGCAATACCAAAAGTACTCTGGTATACACTAATATAGAAGCACAAAGTACAGATAGAAATAGAGATTGAATGTTTACAAAAATGAAGTTACTGGGTGCCTGGGTGGCTCAGATGGTTAAGCGTCTGCCTTGGGCTCAGGTCATGATCCCAGGGTCCTGGGATGGAGTCCCGCATCAGGCTCCCTGTTCCTTGGGAGCCTGCTTCTCCCTCTGCCTCTCTTTCTCTCTCTCTCTCTCTCTCTGTCTTTCATGAATAAATAAATAAAATCTTAAAAAAAAATGAAGTTACTTGGGGACAACAAAAAACACTGTCATTTTTCCAATTATACCTTGAGTACCTAGTATGTGTAGGAAAAGCACTGTGTAGAAGATCATCTCTAAATAGTGTATCTTATTTAAACCTAACAACCACCTTGCTTGTTAGATAATTTACTATATTCACTTGATAGCAAAGAAATTGATTTTAGGAAAGGCTATCTGACTTGCCCAAGATGGTCCATCTGGTAAAACCAAGATGCATCTCCAGGTTTGTCTGACCCTAAATCTAGTGTTATTTTCCCCTGCCCCATAAAATAGAGTTTAAAGACATAAAAACAAAGTAGGCTTTTAAAACGGAGAATATATATAAAAATTACAGCATGAAATACTACCTTCTGTTATCCTTTTTGCCTGTGAAAGGACACTGGCCATGATCTTTCCCAGGCACAGACTTTGACCCCATCGCCTCCCACTCCGTGGTTTATGCCTAGACAAAAGAAAGTGTGGTTCTCTAGCTGCCAGCTGATGAATACCCCTCTGGGAGAGCAGCAGCAGGTGCCGGGACAAGTATCTATATATATTAAAACAGTATCTCTGGAATTTCTAAATCAGTGACCCTTCCAAAGATGCACATGGGCAAAACGGTTTTCTCTTTGAGGATTCCTTATAATTTTTAATAGAGGAAGTCCATATATGAATCAAGACTACCCCATTTCTAACATTCTATGCCATCTACCTCGCACTCAGCACGATTCTGGGGGCAGGGGAGGGAATGCTACAGAAATGCTAAGAGGTCGGGAAATGGAAGATTGGGAGAGACAGAACAGGAGAGAATGTGGCCCTTTAAGCCCAGGCTGAGGAGTCTGGAATTTGTTTGATAGGAAACCAGGAGGCACCAAATCCACCGTGCAGGAGGGTGAAATTGCTCTAAGGGGATGCCACGGATTCTACCAAGGAACCATAAATAAAAATAAGTAATTTGCCCTTTGTTGCAAACCCATATTACAGTTGAACAGCAAATGGGATCAAAATGTTTAATTTAAAAAGCATCAGATTTAAAACTATTTGACATTGGGCAAGACACTTAAGATGCTGGTGTTCAAGTTTCTTCATCTTAAGCACATGTAGGAAATGACAAAGGCTGCCCACCATTCTCTAGGGGTATTGTGGAAAAAGTAAAATAAGGTACGTGAAAATATATGTAAAACAAATTTATAAGCAGTGAGACTCTAACAGAGAAGGCAAGTATTTTGTGCTACATTTATAATGAGTAAAATGGGAAAATAAAGACTCAAACCAGGAAAATAAACTCTCAAATGTTTAGAAGGCTTGAGATTCACGCTCCTTGACATGCAAGGATATTCAGAGAAGGTTAATTACTTCTCATGACTAGAAGGATCTTCCTTATGTCCAGTCAGATTCCTTAATTCAACAGGTTTTTTTTAAGATTTTAATTATTTATTTGACAGAGAGAAAGGGAGAGAGAACAAGCAGGGGGATCGATAGGGACAGGGAGAAGGAGAAACAGGCTCCCTGCTGAGCAAGGAGCCAGATGCAGGGCTGATCCCAGGACCCAGGGATCATGACCTGAGCCAAAGGCAGCCGCTTAACCAACTGAGCCACCCAGGCGCCCCAATTCTACAGTTTTAATCCACTTTCTAATGTTCGCACTTGTCAAGTTGCAAATGCTTATCATCTTCTATATAATAAACTATCCCATTCTGGAATAACTTTTAATGACCCTGTGCTTTGTAGTCTAAATTATTCTAGTTTCTTTAGCCTTTTCTCCTAATACATATGCCACCACCTTCATAATTTGCCTAATCCAGAATTAGGAAGGAAAAATTTCTGGTTCCCTGACCATTATTAAAGTTTGGTGATCTCTCTGAAGCCTGTGCATTCTGATTAAAGGAAGATGCATCAGATGCTGTTCGTTGAGATTAACAATAAGGAAGAGAATCGATATATTCCACTGAGATTTTATATAACCACTGAACATTTTAATATTCCACAGGGCCTCTTTAAGGACTTCAGGGATGAAAGACGGGTAGGACGGCAGCAGTGACAGGACCCTGAGCACTCCGGTGGCGGCAGTCCTGCTTTCTGCTGAAGTTGCACAGGGCAGCATCCTCTGTCACAGGATGAAGTGCAGAATCTGTAACAAGCTTCATCTACTTCTCAACCAAATTTTTAATTTGCTTGTGCCTGAGGGATAACGGGTCTGATTTTCTTTCAGGTTTTGCTCCCTGCTATTCCTGCTCTTTTGCCTCTGAATTCTGCCTTTGGCTTTAAAATTTAAATTATTTTCCCACAAATGTATCCATGACTTTGTCCTAAATTTCTGTCTTCTGTGTGCTTCACATTGCTCTCCATTTTTAACATCAGTAACTGCTCTGAAGTTTAAAAAAGGAGTGTCATTAATCCCTGTCCAGAGTCAGGGAGTCTGAGCTCAATCAACTGATCTCTCCCCAAGTACACGGTGGAAGGATGTCCCATTACCACTCTCTATAAGAAGCCAGGATGCCACTTTATTTTCCTTAGATTTACTGATGCCCTGGAATCTGCTGAGTGATAACCAGAGGAGGACTGGGCCTAGTCTTAAGGCACGTGTGGCGGTAGGTGTATGAAAGTAGCCCAGATTCTTCCCCTGCCCTTCCCCCGCCCCTAGCTCTTGATTGTGCAGCTCTTCTCACAGGTGGCATCTATTTCCCCACCCACTGAATCTGAGGTGGCCTTCTGAATACTTTGAACAACAACAGAATGTGGCAGAACTGACAATGGGACACAGAGGAATTTGGGCCTCAAGCAGCCTTGTGCACTTCCCCGCTTTGCTACCTTCCACCACCATGACAACAAGCCTGGGCAAGCCTGCAGGAAGGTAAGAAACCACATAGAACAGACTCATCCCAGCTGAGGCCATTCCAGACCACCCAGTCTTCAGCTGACCTAGCAACCCACTGGAAGCGCATGAGGGAACTCAGCAGAATATCCAAGCCCAGCCGCCCCAAAGACTCATGAGAAATAATAAATGGCAATTGTTTTTAAATCGCAAAGTTTTGGAGTGGTTTCTTACATAGCATTATTGCAGCAATAGCCAACTAATCTAGCATGGACAGGCATCTTTCCTGCTGAGAAGTTAAGCAAGTGAAGTGCTGGGTGATGACAAAGTATTAGTCCTTAGCAAACAAGGATAGGAAGAAAATTGGCATAGCTTTGGAGCTCAAACTGTGGAAGGTGTTTGTTTGTGAGGGCTAGGAAATCCAAGAGTTATGTCTCAGTCCCACTAAGCTACAGGGAACTTGAACAACCCTGTTCAGGACCTAACTTCCCAGAGCTCCTCCAACCATTTTTGGGACCCCTTTCCTATCTTAGAACCTCTCTCAAAAACAGCTCCCAGGATCCCAAGGTTCTAATAGTTAATTCCTCTTTCCTAGGAGCTCTCTTTAAAAAATTCTTTTTCTTTTCCTAAGAAAGTAGTTCTTTCTTTTACCTTCTCAGGTCTATTCTTTTCTAGGTCTTTCACAGTAGGAATCAATGGCCCAACAATCCCAGATCCCAAATCACTGAGAACTCAAAAGGGCAGGAAGGCTTAATCTTCAGATATTGGGGCTCTATTTAGTGCAGCAAAGAAAGAAAAGAAAAAGAAAAAAAAAAGATTTTATATTCAAGATTTAATGTCCATATCCTGAGATTTGGTATCAAAAGTTGTCTCCCAGAGAATACATCAGATAACTCTAAGATAATGTCACCAAAGCCAGCTTTCTTAATTTTGCATGGTGCACACATGCCTTTAAGTATGGTTTATCACATTCCTTCTGGGTGAAGCTAAACCACACAAAAAACACTGAATTTTCACTGTGATTCTACAACCCTTGGATTATACTTTTTTTTTTTTTTAAAGATTTTTTTTATTTATTTATTCATGAGAGACAGAGGAGAGAGAGAGAGAGAGGCAGAGGGAGAAGCAGGCTCCCAAGGAGCAGGGAGCCCAATGCGGTACTCGATCCCAGGACCCTGGGATCATGACCTGAGCTGAAGGCAGACGCTTAACCATCTGAGCCACCCAGGCACCACTTGGATTATACTTCTATTATACTCTTATCTTCCTATGTCACAATTGTAAACTTTGTTTATTCCTTTCAAGTCCGTAAACAGATCAGTTTTGATTCATTTGGACATCCTTGGTGTTCAGCATAATACCCAGAATGCAGAGGGTGCATTTCATGTTTTCTGATTGTTCTCTTCCATTCTTGCCTTGCATGATGCAGTGCCTATTTCCTACATAACTTCTCATAACTTGATTCCTGTACTTTTCCTAAGTACTTTCAATTAAACTTAACTTCTCTCTTTGATCATCCCTACAAACTCATGAACAGAGACCGAAAGCACTTTGTGTAACAGCTTATATACCTACAGGGTCCAAGAAATACCACCTTGGAGCTATATTAATACTGCTTTTTAAAAACACTGATCAAATGGCTTTGTCATAAGACTTTGCTGATCGTTTAGTTAGATTCACACTGGGAACCTTCAAAAGGAAACCACAGTATGTGTAATTTTCCAAATGTATTAATAAGAGAATTTCTGTTATGGAACATCTCAGAAAACTTGTCTTCTTCAGAATACATTCTGAGTTGCACTTCTCTGGACTTTATTTTATCAGTTGTCCTAAAGTTAGATTCAGGACTCAGAGGACAATGACTTCTTTTCCACAAATGCATGCCTAGCATATTCTTCGCACCTCTGCTATCTCCTTACAGAACATTAAGTCTCCAGTTTCAGACACTGAGAAATGGGTACAACTAGAAAAGATAGCCCAGACAGTTGAAAAGAGAAATAGTTTTTAAGCAATTTTTTTATTCTTATTGAAGGCTTTTTATTCTCTTTAACATTTCATTTTAAAAAAGTCAATGACTATAAGTGGGGCTCCTGGATGGCTCAGTCGGTTGAACGTCTGACTCTTGATTTTGGCTCAGATCATCTCAGGGTCCTGAGATCAAGCCCCATGTTGGGTTCTGTGCTCAGCTCCGTGTCTGCTTGTCCCTCGCCCTTTGCTCCTCCCCCCACTCACGCTCTCTCTCTCTCTCTCTTTCTTTCTCTCAAATAAATAAATAAAATCTTTTTTAAAAGTCAGTGACTATATAAGAAGGTGGATCATTGAACTACTAGAAAACTTTCAAAACCTTTTGCAGAAACGGAGGTACTCTGTGTACTTTCTCCCATACTTCAGAATGATTAGTTCTTGGTATTCTTTCTCTCTTTATCCTTCCTTGAATAATGTGGGCTTTTGTGTTTGTTTTGTTTTCTGAATGAATGACTTAATGAACGGCAGTAATTTTAGACTAACATCACAAAGCAGAGACCTATACTCACCTATACTTCCTGACACAACTCTATAAATATGAAAACTTAAGTCTCTGAGATATTTCATATCTGTGATATCAGGTGTTATGGGCCGAAGTGCATCCCCCAAAATTCATATGCTGAAGGCCTAATGCCCAGCACACCTCAGAATGTGACCGGATTTGGAGATAAGATCTTTACAGAGACAATTAAGGCTAAATGATGTCATAAGGTGGGTCCTAATCAAATATAACTGGTGCCTTTATAAGAAAACGAAGAGGACCAGAAATGGGCACACACAGAGAAAAGACCAGGTGAGGACACAGTGAGAAGGTAGCCAACTACAGGACTGAAAGAAACACGTCAGGAGAAACCAAAACTGCTGACACCTTGATCTTGGACACCCTAGCCTCTGGGCCTGTGAGAACATAAACGACTGCTGTTTAAGTCACCTAGTCGGCGGTATTTTGTTACAGCAGGCCCTAGCAGCAAGTAACCGAACAATTGCCCAAACATCCAGGTACCTTTGGACCTTTGCCTTTCTTACTCAGATACTGATAAGAATTTAGAACCTAGAAGGAGAGACTGTAGGTTTTAAGACTAGACTCCATTACTAACTGTATGACCCTGAGCAAGCTACTGAGAATCTCCAAATCTCATCGGTAAGAGGGGCTGTTTAGAATACTACTTCTCAGTGTTGTTAATAGAGACTGAATGAGAAAATAAATGCTTAAAAGTGTTTATTAAGCACGGTTCCCAGAAGCATATAACAAGACCCAATACATGTTACCCATCATCATCCCTGTGGTTATTGTATTAGCATGACTTACTAAAACCAGGAAATTCAATTCCCCTATGAAGATTCCTATCTTTGTGAGACTTTTAAAATACTAAGGGGCAGAAAGTCCCTGCCTTAGACTGTTCCTTCCATTATGAAACTAGAAGGACACTTATTAGAATAAATTTATAGAAGTGTGGAACTTTTCTGAGCAGTGGTAGGTGCTAAGGGGCTGGTAACATTTTCCAAGCCTGTCATTAAAGTTAATCTATAATATTTGCAGCCATACACCAGTAAATAGAGTTAACAATTATTTCTAAGCTTCTATGATCAAACAGCCTGGTAACATCTTAAAATAGGCTCAGAGTGCTCTCCTAAAATCTGTGACACCCTTCAGAAAAGAGCTTTGCAACAGCTCAACTCCACATTTCCTGTTTTGTCACCTTCTTGTCACCCTCACAGTGAAAGCAGAAGGGTCAATATCTAAACAGTGGTTGGAACCTGAAATTTTAGAATTCTGGGAGCAAATATGAGGTCATGGAAATATAAAATGAGAAACAGAGAAAGAATCTACTCTTAACAAAAGCTTTTCCCAGGCATCCTGGAATTCAGAACAGGACCTGTTTAATTCTAGGTGAATTGGGTTTCAAATCAATGCCCTAATTTACATAAAAGAAATAAAGCAGAAAGACAAGAGCACATAAATATGAAGGTAAAACTGCACAGCATCTCATTTATTTAAATAAGGGCACTTACTGGACTTACTTTAGAGACAGTGATTTGCTCAGTTTTCACCAATAGCTTAAGAACCTGTCTGCAAGTCTGTTTACCACCATCCCTGCCCTGCCTCTGCTATTCTGTGAATCCCTAATTTGAGAAACTGGGATCTGGATCCAGTCTGGGTTGAAATAACTAACGGCCATTTACTAGCTGGGTGGCATTGGGCAAGGCTTTTGATCCTGCAGCACTGGATGTACTCACCCATGAAATGGGCATACATATCGCACCATTACAGTAATAGTAATCTGATATTGCCTCATTTGTGTTAAGTATTGAGCACATTGACTAAATGAAAAGTGCTTAATAAACATTAGGGATTATTATTACTGCCAAGAAATCGTCACACCCAAACCTCTACCTTTGATCCTATGATTTCACTCATATACATCTTGTATGCACAGAATCCTTTTCCTGAACATGTCTGACTCTCTCTACCACCCGGATTTCAATATATGGTCTGATATTAGGAAGAAAATTCCTATCGACATGTGGTCATTGTGACTATTACCACTAATTATCTTAAGTGCTTCTGGAATAAAGTATTTTACTTATTTGTTAGCCTAGAGGAAATACAGGTACTGCCTATATGTAAAAGATGAGAATTCAGTAAAACAAACAAGAACCCCACTAATTCCTGAATCCTGATTTAAGGATTTAGAAAACACTTCAGTATTTTAAAGTATTCGAGACAGCATAATAGAAAAAAAAAAATCACTGAATAATGTGAAAATGAAATGGAGCTTTCTGAAATTTAAGATTACTTGCAACTAAGGTCATTTGAATTTTTAATAAATTATTTTCATATCATCCTTCATTGTGTCTGTTTTCCTGAATAAAATGCTTTTTCCCCCTTTTGGTACACCTAATATAGAGGTAGAACATCTGCCATCAGTTTTTTTGTCCTGCTGACATATTTCCTAATTCTCCTCCTAATGAATGTAGTATGGCACAATCTATGTTGTCAGAACCTACAGGGACTGACAGCAGCTATTTCTGAAGACTCCCATTAATTTTCAAGAAACTCATGACAAACATGTAGAAAGAGTAGCATTTTGCAAATAATGTATTGTCCTCCTTAATACAGATATGACCTCTACATATACCCAAGGGTCCCAGGTCTCCAAATACGCTTCTCTCCATTCTTGAGAGCTGAGCATTTTATCAAATTAATCAAGGAATCTATTTAATGTATCTTTGAATCGACCCCCAATTTTTTTTTTTATCAGCCAGCTTTTTATTTTTAAATATCTGGATGATAATTTTCATTCCCTTTTTCCTTAGAATAGGACTGATGCTTCCCAGTTCCCGTGCATTTGCAAGAAATTACTTTTACATAACACCTATGTTTCTTTAACACTACATAAAAAGATTCACTATAGTCTAATAATTTAAAAAGTCATAATTGGCTATTTCAGATTGTAAAATTTCATAATCTGCTTCAATTTTTCAAATAGCTTGGCTGGTGCTCTTAGGTTCCATATATAAAACCTCTCATACAATTAAACCTCTGGTATTATTGTGTCGGCTTCAGTGTCTGCCATTAACTGTCTGAATTTTTGCCTCATGCCAATACAGCACAAACTACTCTACGAAGGCTTAAGGGACTTCAGTGATTTTTGAATCCTGACTTCATTTTGGTTTTATTACACAAAAAATATTTCCTTCTTGCTATAATATCTTTAATTTTTTGTTGTTGTTGTTTTTCCTTAAGTCATGCTTTTGTGAATATTCTAATCAACCTTAAAATTCTTAGCAGTTACTTCCTATGGTTAATAGCTTCAGAGGCAAGGGCACTTCCCCAAACCATTAAAGTGTAAAGTAGCCAGGAGCAGTTAACAAAAGAACAAAAGGAGCAACCTCACAGACCCATGGGAAGCCAGGAGGCGACCCTCAGGGATATTTACACAGGGCAGTCACTGGCTCCCACAGTTAGGTGAGTGGAGGTTTTACCAGGACCTGGAGAGAATACTCTTAATACCCAGTCTAAAGTCCCTGAAAATTCTCTTTCAGATGCCTCAGAATCTCTAGAATTTGTGGTAAAATTTTAATAAAGAAAAAACTTCATCAGCTCAGCAAAGTCTCTACACCAATAAGATGAGTCCTGAACTGCAGGAAAGTAATTTAAGAAAGCCTTGGTATGTCAGTAACAGAAATAAAAGCATTTTTTCCTTTGTGCAGGGAAAGGGGCTTCCTATCTATACAAGTAGATTAATTTCATCAGAAAAGCTGAGGGACTGAAAATATTCTAGAAAAAATATCAACAAGAAAAACCTACTGATTTGGAATCTGAGGCTGTGGTTTTGTGACAGGTTGTGAGGTGTGGGGGAGGGGAGTAGTGGCAGGAGAGGTTGCCTAGGATACAGAATACACAATGCAAAGAAAAGTAAGACTGCTTTCTGTAAAGCAATTGAGAAAGAGAAAAGAGACTCAATATTTTAGCATAACAACCCTTATAATGCTAAGTAAAACTGGCATTAAACCTGCAGGAAAATGCAAGATTGTCCTAGAGGCAGAGGACTTTCAGATTATACTCCTGGGGCGGGAGGTTGTCTCAAACTACCTTCTCCAAATACTAGCATCAGGAGCACCCTCTAGAACAGGGCAGGTGAGGGTCACACAACAGATAGAACAGAATTAATGTTAAAAGAGGAGAGGGCTCAAGGACACAAGATCAATGCTCTGAGAAGCCAGGAGAGCAATACGAATAGCTTGAAGGAGACCTACCCCCTGACCCGTCCCTGGTGTACTTTGGATGCATAAGAATTACACTGAGATGAGGAAGAGCCTCTCCACACACCTTTCTGGCTTCTTGGTGTGTTGTTTGACTAAAAGTAATACAGCCTTTTTAGATTATAAACTAGCCTTTCACTCTCTTGAGTCCTGAGAGCATGGTAAGGACAGTACTTAGAGAATTGTGGCAAAATGGCCCCCCAATTCACCATGAGAAACTGAAGAGTTTAGAATGCTGCACTTGCCTTGCGCTCTCCCGGTGCCATTTCCCTGACCCCCCCCCCCCCAAGATCTCATCTCCCAATCATCTGACCTCCTCCTCATCTTTCCTCTTATACAGAATCACGTACTAACACCAGTTACATATTCCTATACATGCGTTGTCGACTGGGTGTGTTTTGTGCTTCACATGACATAGGTTGGGATGCTGAGATGGTTGTGAAGCTGGAGAGCGAGGTTCTTGTCTCATGGAGTCAAAAATTGAATCTCATGGAACAAGGAGAATGAGCAAAGCAATAGAACTCTATTAAGCAAGGATACAGAAAAAGCTCTCAGAAGAGGGGTCCTGAACGGTTTGCCAACATGGGCCTCCACCGACAGCTGTTCATTTAGAACTGACCAGGGAGCTTGTGGCCTTAACACTCTTGTGACATCTTGATTTGAGTAAGGACTCATGATAACATCTTTAATGACTTACCTCATCTTTGGGGTCTGGTTATTCTTTGCTGGTCACAATGTGACTGCCATAGAAAGACCCCACCTCCGACACCCAGGGCAGGGTGGTCTGGTTTGTTCCCTTATCTCTGGTTTCGTCACCTCTCAGCATTTCTGGGATTTCTGTGAGCCTAATCAACTAGCCCCCTACCCATCTCTCCCTACCTAGCCCTGCCTGTCCCTTTCTCAATGAGATCCCTCAGATGTATATCGGTGGGTCATACACTTGGGGATGATTGCCAACATGTATCTTGGAGGGGAGATAAAAGAAGTTTCCGAAGGAACTTTTATATGTTAAAGTCGACTTACAGGATCCTGGGGATCCAGCTAAGATTGCCTTTTGCCCTTAGCAAAGGGTCAACATCCAGACAGTGGAGTTCCTAAAGGAATGTCACTCTGCCTGTTTCAAGGACTTTCAATGGGCTGCTAGTAGTAAGGAAATTTAATCATTTTTCTTCTGCCTTTATTTCCCACGTCAGTTGTGAGGTCCGGAAGTCCTGATTCATACAGAAGGAAATCGGAGCTGATACCATCTGGGAGCTCAGTTGGGGCTGAAAGGCAGAGCCCCTGGTTCTCCTCCATGTGGACCTATCTATATGGCTACTCAGGCTTCCTCACTGCATGGCACCAGTGTACATAAGGCCTGGACACAGAAGACCTAGAATGCTACTTTTGACCCATTCTATTGATCAGACCAGTCAGATGGCCAGCCCAGAATTACAGGGAGAAGAATTACACTCTCCTTTCGGATGAAGGAATGGCAGGTATGTACAAAAACAGAAGAAACTGATGCTGGCCATCTCTAGAGACTATCAGACTTAATTTTATTCCATTTCTGAACAGGTTGAGCAAAAAAAAAAGCTTTCAGAATCTCTCTACACTCTAATAGTTCTGTAAATTCCAAATCAACACAACAAACCTACTCTTAGTGTAATGTTTTTTATGTTTTTTTTTTTTACTTACTCCTTCGAACCAAAAATCACTGTACATTTTCTTTGGTTTAATTGTATTATTTGGAGGCAAATAGGGCATTTAAAACACTACTAAGTAAAAAGTCAGTTACAATTCTTTCTCTAGAGTTGCTATATCCACCAATAATTTGTTGAACAGAAGTAATTTCCACGGATTTATGCTTAAAATAAATGAAACTTTGAAGGGCAACAGACGCTTGAAAAGTTGACTTTAAAAAGAGAAATATATGGTATGATAGCAACCAAATAATTATGAAGAATAACAGCTAAATACTTAACATTTTAGTCAAGTTTTGAGACTGAAAGACAAAAATCTCTTTGAACTAACATAACGCAGTGTAAAGAGAAAAAAAAAGAAAGATGAGAAAGAAGAAAAATATCAAGTAAAAGTCCAGCAGAAAAAAAAGTGAGACTAAAATTGGTAAAATACGACATTTTCGGGAGAATCTTTGTGTCCAAAAATAATTGAAAAATGTTTATTTATTAGAAGATCACTGTTTTGTTTACTGAAAATGAAAGGAGGATATAACATGTCAACTCCCAAATCTGTTGAACTATGTATGCCCAGAAATCTACTTAAGAAATTAAAAAGATTCTGAACTATTTGTCTTATGTATTAATATTACAGTTTGACACTGCACATCTCTAACTGGAAGAACACTAAAAACCCACATCCCAAGGTGCCAGACTGAGAAACATATGGTGCTTTCCAATAACCAAAGCTTGGCTATTTGTAGGTGGTGAAAATCTATTTGGGGACCTCCTTATAGCTCGATGAGAAAAAGCATCATAGGTTTACTTTCAGGAGTTTCAGTAAGAAGAAATTTTAGATTTATTTATAGCATAGAGGGAAAGGTATTACCTATATTCATGAAATGTGGGCATCTTATGGAGACTGGAGAGAATTCTTTTAATACATTTTTTTAGAGAAGGTTGGCAGCTCAGAGAGAAAATTTCGTGGGGTTTTTAAATATTTAATATCCCATTGCTGCTTTGCAGCCTGAGAAAAACTTGTGGTTCTTTATTGGCAAATATTTCAGAGCTTATCTCAACTTGAATGAAATTTAAAAAAAAAAGTGTTTAATATTTCTAAACTGTAAAGTTAGATGAAAAAAACAACAGCTTAGGGCAACAAGGTAATTCTTTGCAAAATTAAAAAACTAAATATTAAAATTTCAAAATCATAGCTTTTTCACAGCTAGATAAAAATGTTCTTGTTATTGGGGCTTTAATCCATTATCTTTTCATTGATATTTGTTAGTTGTCTGCCGCACATGAATTATTTCAATTAAAGAGTTTTAGTGACTCAAATAATTACGTGGCCCCTCTTCTTAATAGTGAATAATTTAGTAGATAGACATAGTTATCAGACAAATTCAGCAATGGGCCTTACAGTCTGGGGGAGATTCAGTATTATATAGAGATGGAGACAGAGCTAATTATAATAGGATGATTATAGAAATATTTTTCTTTTCTTTTTAGAAACTGCTGGAAAGTCTCTCTTAATACATTGACTTACTCCAGATCTTGAACATATACTATTAACTTCATAAGGTTAGGTCACTAACAAAATAATGTGTATTACCTGAAAGACAAAGCATATTATTTATATTTGATCCTTTATATATGTATGTACATATTAAATTATGCAACCCCGATCTACTGTCAAGGCAAGTGATGATAAAAGGCACAATATATGGAAATTCCTAAGCCGTAATGCATTTTTTTAAAGTTAAAATTCAGTTCTGTAATTGAATAATGGCAGTGGTTAGTAGTAAGTGTTCTATAGCCAGAGTATCTGGCTTCAATCCTTCTACTATTTAACAGCTAGGCCTTTGGAAACTCAATTAAACTTATGATTCAAATTCCTCATCTTTATAGTAGAAATATACCATATTTTATCTAAGATGTCTTTCATTGTAAGGCACACCATCATTCTATACACTACTACAAAAGAAAAACACCCAAAGCAGGGAGTTGAAAGGAAGTTCCTGTGTAAAGTGGATATATCAAAGGGTTGTGACCTCAATGTGAGAAAATGAGAAAAAGACCTGACATACAGAGAAGGGTACCAGAAAACGTGCATGCCTCCACCCTGACAGAAAGTGCAAAGGGAAGAAGTATGTTCCCTGCAATATAAACAAGATGTCAGGATCCATGCAGGCTGAATTCACACTATCGGTATGGTCTGAAAGACTTCAAAAAAAGAATTTAATTGAAAGTGGCCTTAGGTTGGTCATGCTCCAGGTGACTGGCAGAAGCAAACGCAAATTGTCTCTGGAAGAATCTGATGGAAATCCCAGCTGAAGCCAGCAATGATTAGAAGACCAATTTCAGAAATGTTACAATGCAGGAAAAAAAGGTATGTGGCAGCTTGATTGTAAATATGGCACCAACTGTTCCCTTCCCTCAGCCCACATCTTTTGCAACATGACTTGCATCAAGGAGTCTACTTCTCCAACACCTGAATCTCCGCTTGCCTTGTGACCTGTTTGGGTCACAGCTTTTTGCATCAAGGAGTCTACTTCTCCAACACCTGAATCTCCGCTTGCCTTGTGACCTGTTTGGGCTGATACAATATGACACAGTGATGTGCCCACTGGAAACTGATGCTTAAGAGGTCTTGTGCAATTTGAGCTCTGCCATTACTAGGAAAATGTGACCCCCCCACCCCCTGCCACTAACTTGTTAGAAAGCTGAGAGACCATGTGGAATAAACTCAATTCATGCTACCCAAGGTCTTGCTAGATTACTCTGCATCCAGCCTACCCACCAGTTGACCACAGATGCATGAGCGAGCTTTTGTAAAATTATCTGAGCCCACCCAGATCAGCAAAACTGTTCAAAAGGCTCCTGAGCAAGAGTATTTATTATTTTAGATCATTACATTTGGGGGAATTTTGTTATGCAGCAACAGCTAAGCGAACAAGATAGATCTTAAAGCTCAATGAAATATAGAATTAGTAGCAACCTTATGGGGTATGGTAAGGAATTAAATCATTCACTACCTGTAGGACACCTAGGATAACTCTTCATACATGATAAGTCTGGAGAAATACTATCTAAATTATTGAGGTATTACCACATTCAGAGGCTCTTTTGTCTCCAATTTTATCTATCTATCTATCTAATAGGAATTCTGATTTACAGAGTGTGAAGACCAAATAGAAATAGAAACATTTTTAACTATAAGATACTAAATGTGATTACAACTACAATTACACATAAATGAATAGCTAAAATACAATGATTTATATGTGCAAAGAGATAAACATGTATTAAGTCAATACTAAAAAAGCAAATGATGAATTTTGTCTGGGAGACTTGGGGATGGCTTAATAGAGGAGGAGGTATTTGAATCAAATACAGAAGAATAGGAAGGATTTGGTAAGGTAAGGGGTTATTACAAAGGAGAGAGTAGAAGGCATTCTAGGTTAAAGAAGCTGCATGGGCAAAGATTCAAAGATATGAAAGCATCTGTTACATAGTAGTCTTACCTGTCTGACTAGGAGTACACAGTATAAGAGGAAAAATGTAAAATGAGGCCAGGAAGATGGGGCTTAAAAAGCTAGTCATACCTGGTTAAGCAAAAATGACTTTCTTCTTTAAGCATAGATGTCACCAGTGATTTCAAAGAAGGTCAGTAATATGATAAAAATCTATTTAGGAATTTTAATTCTGGTAGCAATATAAAGGAAAAATTGGAAGGAGTGAAGTAAACAAAATCATCTAGGTAAAAAATGACGAGGGCCTGATCTAAGGCCTGTTGAAGTTAAAAAACTGGAGCCACATTTGAAGACAACCAAAATTCTTAAGTGGTCTACTCTGCAGCAAGTCCTGAGCTAACTGCTTGCACACACATTACTGCGTGTAATTCTTCTGAGGGCTTTATGTGTACGAAGCTCAGACCGCACACTCTCCGGGTAACACAGCTGGAGATGAGTACTTCAGTCGGCTGACCCCAAAACCCAAACCTGTTTATTCTTATGCCTTGCTTACCAATTTACAGAACAAAGAAAACCAAAACCACATATGCGAAAACCCTAATGTACTTGTTGTAATGATTGAGTTTATTTCTAGATACCAAATGAAACCCCTATGAAGCATAAATAATTTAACTTGAATTAATATACTAACTTATCATAGGGTTGAGTCTTTAAGAATTATACTCACGTAAGACATTATTGGGTGAAATTTTTAAAAAATCACTAGTCGAGTGGGATGCCATATTTGGGATTCCTAATAATCTAAAAATTTTATGAGTGGGCTTAGGTCGGAGGAGGGAAAGTTCTGAAGGGAAAATGTTGGTAGTCAATATAAGATATCTGGATACCACACTGTAGAATAATTATTGAGGAATGCTTCACTCTAAAACGGGAAAGAGCACGCAGACCATCTTCAAAATATGTGACACGATGTTATCGATCAATGTGCAGGAGTCCCAGTGAGTTGCTACAGAATTTGGAACCAGGAATAATGGGTCGAAGTTACAGGTGGCACAGCTTTTGACTTACTAAAGGAAAATATTTTCTATTATCTGGAGCTATCCAACTAGGAAATGAATTTATACATGGAGTTCCAATCCCTAACTCTGGAAATAGTCAAGTATCGCTCACTCAAAAATATTAACTGAGCAATAAAATTTGCCAAACTCCAAGCTAGGCATTCAGAAACAACTACAAAGAAGATAATCTATTAGGAGGGACTGTAGAAAGGGAGTCTACATTGTTTTATTTAGCGGACCTTTATGTAATGAATACTATATTCTAGGCACTGTTTGAAATTCTTAACAAATATTAATTGACTTAACACTCAACCTTACACATAGGGAAACTGAGGCAAAAAGCGGTAACTTGTCCAAGAGCACACAAGTAGTAAGTGTCAGCACGAGGATTCAAATCCATATGGTCTGGTTCCCAGGTATATGCTCTTGGCCACTATGACTGCTGCCTTCAACCTGCCCCACTGGGTGGAGCTGGGCTACCAGACCAATAAGGTGCTGCTACCGCCCCACACCCCGAGGACTCTGAGAGCACCTATAAACTGGTGGAAAACACCGAAGCCATTTTTTGTGCCCAATTCAACATGTTCCCAGTGACTAGACTTGATTAGGTTTTGTTGTTTTCTTCTTTCTTTCAAATATGGGCACTCAACATCCACAAAACCCACGTACCTACCAGTATTCCAGAATGTTTTTCTGTTTTACTCACACCGTAGATATAAGGAAATCTGGAGGTCTATGGCATAGAAAGTTTGGAAACTGATTTTGTTACACAGAATTTAAAGAATCTCTGCAAACTTAAAAAATAATTTCTTCTGGGTATGAGATGGCGAGCAAGGGAATAAGAATAGGATGGGGATTTTTATATTTTAAAATTCCATGCTATTTATTTTTTCATGAACACGCTTTATTTTAACTAAGAACTTACAGGAGACTTGTGTGAGTGAAAGTTTATCATAAAATAATAAGAATGTCTCTCATCTTCTGCGCATCGAGAAATGAAAGCTAGAATTTGGAATTATGGACAAAATTCATAAGACAGCCTCTATTTTACAGAATTAGAGAATGTTGGAGCTAGTAGCACGAAAACCCCCATCACCTAGCCACTTTATGTTACAGATGAGGAAATTGAGGCCAAGGAAGTTTATGAAACTTGGATAATGTCAAAAAGTAAACTGATTAAACCAAAATGCACATAAAAGTCATTAGGACTAGAAAGCACTGGGGCGCCTGGGTGACTCAGTCGGTTAAGCGTCCACCTTCGGCTCAGGCCATGATCCCAGGGTCTCGGGATCGAGCCCCACAGGCTCCCTGCTCCTCAAGGAGCCTGCTTCTCCCTCTCCCTCTGCCTGCCACTCCCCCTGCTTGTGCTCCCTCTGTCAAATAAATGAATAAAATCTCCAAAAAAAAAAAAAAAGACTAGAAAGCACTATCGGGATAACAGTAGTATGTACATCATACTGCTGTTCTGAAAATTAAGTGAGAAAAGTCATGTAAAGCACAGAGCCTGGAATATAGTTACTATAAACATGATTAATATTTATTATTACTATTACATAATTGTTAGTTACCAGATCACTTAGCATGAGCTGCAGCTAGCTTCCCACAGCAAAATTATTTTTCCTTCTCAAGGTAATTTTTCTTTTTTAAAGTATCCTGCTGACTGCACATGATGGAGTTGAGAAGATGATGGGCTTTGAAATGAGATCTGAGCACAAATGCTAACGGAGGGATTTTTGAGCTAACTATTTAGATTTCTAACATTCACTTCCTTCATTGAAGAATAGAGTGGTACCTACATTGAGTGTTGTGAGATGTGAGAGAAGGCACGGAAATGTGAGTCTACTTCTGGCGCTTATTAAAACCTTCTGTAAATTATAGCACTCCTAATTATTTATTTTATGTCATGAAGGTTTCACAGTACATGCAAACCACATAGTATTGAGGAAAAGCCCGAAATCAGCAAGGGTATTGTACCTGGGTAAAAGTTTTGCTCAATATTCTTTCCCTACATTTGCTTTCCCATTTCACTATTTGACTACAGCCACCTGTGTTTAAGTATAGACGCAGGAAAGAAGAAACTAAAGAAATAGATCAAAAATTCAATACCCCTCCCTTAGGCAAGAAGTAGGTACAGATCCATCCAGGGATCCAGCCCAACGGTCAATTCTAATCTATGCGCCGTAGTTAAGAAGAGGAAATGGGAAATGGCTACGTGTATCTGATCCACTATCTTGGGTAAGATAAAAAGGTAAAAATATTGGATTTCGATTTTAAGGAGTTTCCGGGTCAGCCCAAGATAGTTCTTCTGAAAGGAATCATTAGGAAGATGAGGGACACAGTGGAAGCCCAACCATAGAGCCAAAAGGGGAATTTGCGTGCATGTTGAGGACATCGAGAAAGAACCTATGAAGGGCTAAGGAGACAATGGCTGAGGATAGGTAGGCTTTGAGGTTTCCCTGACACGTGTGATCACAACCGCCACTGTCCATTTAAAGAGAGAGGACTGAGTAGATAGAACAAGATAAAATACAGGGAATAGAAAAGCAAGGGATCAAGAGAAAAATTTCAATTCAATACTACATTTGATTTAGAGCAGTGATTCTCAAAGTGTGGTCTCCAGACCCACAGTATCAGCTACATGGGTGGGAAACTGATAGAAATAGAAATTCTCACCCCCATTCCAGGTTATTGGGTCAGAAACTCTGGGGGTAAGAGGGCTGGGGTGGTGCAACAATTTGAATTTGACCAAGCCCTCCCGGTGGTTCTGTTGTGTATATATTTTAGAGGAAAGTTCTCATCATCTTTCTTACTTTTTATTCCAATTTACAGTGTTTTCTTCTAAAATCCCTATCTGAGCCAAAAGATAAGGAAAGGGAGAGGGGTATAAAGGCCAGGAGACCAGAACAGGCCTATTTAAATAATTTGCAAATCTGGGTATTTGCAAATTATTATTATAACTAGGAGTGAAGGCTTTTTAATCACAAACATTTTCATGCCATGCATGACTTTCACAAAAGAATAGACATATTAGTCCAATGGAATAAAGAAGATTAGAACAATACAGAACAGTATTTGTTAAGTGGAGAGGAAATGGCACTTGATGGGTTGCACAATGAACTGGGAATGAGATGTCCTAGATAGAACCTTCCCTATCACCATAGCTCCTGCCAGATCATTTCCGCCCACATCACTGAAGGACAGTATTTGCTAAAGCCCAGTTGATCCTATGCAAACAGGACAATGCTGCATAAGGACTGCTGAAGTTTTGTCATAGCCCTGATTACAGCGAAAGACTAGCATTATCAGAAAAATTCTGTAGCGGAAATAAATCAAAAATAAGCAAATAAAAGACCGGGGATTTATCTTGGAAGAAAAGACCTGTATTACTGGAAGGGCACTGGAATGAATTTTTTGCACATCTTGCCTCATCCATTTCCTACCCGACAAATCTTGCATTGTACCCTTTAGTAGTGTGAAGCTTGTCTTTATTCACCTTAACCAGTAAGTAGCATGCTCTTTCAGATGTTCCAGTGCTAAGAGAATCTATTTTAAACTTATCATTTGAAAATGGGTACTTACAACTTATTTTATATGCATTAATGAGCCTCCCATTTCATATAGTTGCTAAAAGCCTTGGTAAGGTGCTAATGAGAAATGTCAGCACAGGCACCAAAAATTTCAAGCCAGGCTGCACTTACTATGTGTTCTACAAAGCCTCATGGGATCATCAGATTCAAGGAAATCTGAAAATACAGAGTAATACTGTTGCATTCTGGTATTATAAGATATATTGCCACTCATTCACTTTTGTGGTACTCTTAACAATTAGTCTATAAAATTTTCATGGCAGTTTCAAAGCATTAAAGTGTAGGTAATGGAATAAAATGGCTTCAAATGAAAAAAGTTACTGAGATTACACCGATAGCACAACTGAAATTTAGAGCAAAGAACTAAGAATCCAAGAAAAATATTTGGGAAAATACTTTTTAAAGGTTGCCTTAACCATCTCATAAAGATGATGTACAATGGCAGTGATCAGATGTTATATTATGCATCAGGCTGTCCTGGTAGGCAATCCTGGCGTGTGTAGCTAGGAGAGGGTATAGGATTTTTCTCAGGCTGAGAAAAGGAATCTGTGCAGGACCCTCTCTGTTTATAAGTGGCATGTTGGCTTCTTAGTCAAGACCGGGCTTATGTGGTCCAGGAGTTCCACTATCTCTAGGGGAAGCTGGAGCAAAGAGTGGTAGTTAGAAAGCTTGTAACTCAGGGAGCTAAGTGATCAGTTCTGGGGCTAGGGCAGGTTTGGTATTGAGTGGAAGAGGAATAGAAAGGCTGTGAGGAAGGAGTATGGAGAGAAAAAAGAGAACAGAATGAAGCCATCTGGCTACTAACAGCGCTAGAAGAGAAAGAGTTCACTGCTTTGCTTGTAAACTCTTTCGACCCCCTACCTGAATGGTAACCACAGGAAGCACAGCATCAAATGAAACGGTTTATTTGAAAGGAAGTAGAATCAGCAAACCCTAGAGCCACCAAGGTCTGTGTAGCTCCCAGATCCTATCCAAAGCCCATGTCTGTTGCATGTGTGTTGACTCTAGGGCAGCAAGTACCCATTTTGAAAAAGAAAGGTGGCAAGGCAGATGAGGGTCACAATATATTAGCATCGAAACTTCTTCCAGACTTTCACTTTCCTCAAACACAGTTTACTTTGATGACAGGAAGACACTCTAACAGATTTCTCAGAAAAAAACTTGCTTTCTCAGAAGATTCCCACCACCTTGGTTTTAAAGACTCATTCCAACTCTTTAAAGCAAGGACAGAATGCACATGAATTCGAGTGTCCAGTCTGTCATCTATAGTAAATTTACTTTGCTAAGTGAATTAACCTCTTTAGCTCAGTTGCCTGGCTTTAAAAATAGAAGCAATAATATCAAGTTCACAGTCCTGCAAATCTCTTTTAGTAACAAGTCTACATACTCAACTAACTATTTCTTAGACATCACCACTGGGAGGCTTCCGGCAGCTCAAACCACGCATTTTCCTAACAGACCCTCTTTCCCCAAACCTTCTGTCCTCTCTCAATAGGGTGCTGCCACCATCTACCAGGTCTCCAAGCCAGAAGATCAAGTCTTTCTGGTTTCTCATCACTTGATTTAAACCATCTGCTTAATTGACATTTCTCAAAACCACCCCTCTCCTATTCCTATTGAGCCTGTCTTCATTCAGACTCTCAGCACTAGCCTGGGTGAATGCAACCACAATCACTTCCTAATTGACTGCCCTCAATCCAGTCTTGGATTCTCCATTTCCACTGCCCAGAGCGGCAATTTTATCTTTTTACCCTCATTGGAGAGGAGGACTAGAAAAACACGGAGAGGCAGGTAGAGGTGGTTGGATATGGGGGGCTGGGGATGAAAATTATTAAAATTGGCATGGGGATTTTTTTTTCTTTTAGTTTAAACTCATTCTTTCATTCCAATGAATACCTCAAAATGAATGTCATTAGAAGTCAGTAAAAAAAAAAAAAAACAACAAACGAAAAACTGTCTTTATCCTTTCCCAAACGTATTAACACTTTGTTTGGAATCATTCTTTTTTTATCTGATTTTTTAAACCCAGTTGTGCACAACATTTTTCTCCATCTCACAGTTGTATGCTGGAACACAAAAACTTGAAAAAAAACAACAAAAGCACTTTCCATTTTGCAGAGGTGGTGAAATGCAGTGTTGCTCTCTTCATTTTGTACTCAGCTGACTGACACAGTAATCTCATAAGCAAGGATGTGACAATTCTGTTACGCATGTACTTGTCTCAGTAAACTAAATTATGAACTCACTAAAACTACCTGCCTCTGCATAGAAGGCCCAGCTCTTACAGCTAAAGCACTAGAAATCTTCTGAGAACCTAGCCCTAGAATAAGGGCCAAGGAAGAGGTCTGATTTGGCCTAATTCTCCAAAAAGAAGTCACAAATAATAGGTTGTTTCTCAGTTCCACAAAGAATGAGTGTAACCTATACAGGTGAGTATCTGAAATACTGCAGACCTGGTTCCTAAATAGACTCACAAAACTTTGGATCTAGAAAACACATCAGAAAAGCAACCTCGTTGTTTTAATAGAAGAGCATGCTGAAACTCAAAAAGCTGGACTGACCTGCGCTCAGCTAAGAGGAGGTAGATCCGAGCATAGAACACTGGTCTTCTTATATACAATACACATTTGCTTCATCCACAAGTAGCAAATACTGAGAAGTCAACCCCTCAACTAAGTCATGATAGGTACTAAGAGATCTCAGCTTCCCAAATGTGAACCATTCTGGAGAGACTCCAAGCACACTTGTTAACATATAAAGATACTCCCAAGTGTGTCTGTTCTCAAACAAAATCCTGTGTCGTGTCAGAGGCAGAAATGCTGCAGTTCACCAGTCCAGAGCAGAAGCATGATCATAAAACCAATACTCCTGAAGTTATATCATCAGTACCTTGAAGGAATAGTGTTGAGTCTCCCCTATAGGTACTTAGATGACTCTACTTCAGATACCAGTTGTCCTATGAGCCACAGATCCTTGACATGGAGTTACTCATTCATATGGCCATCCATTGACTCATTCAGTTGTCTACTGAGCCAGGCATCATGGTGGATACTGCAGCAAACCCAACAGATGTAGTCTCCTCCTTTGTGGGACTTTCACTACAGCAAACCTTTTATGATTTGCCTGCCGCTGGTCCCCAAGCTCTACTCAAGGGTTAAAAAAAAAAAAAAAATGCACTGATAAAATAAAAACTGGTAATACGTGAAAAGACAGAAAAATTACCAAGTTACTTTTTTGTGAAAAATTAATGACACAAAGCATATGAACATAAATTCCCCCTAAGAAAAAACAGGTATATTTTCTTAATCATCTGAATATAAAAACCTTAAAAGAAAATTAAGTTCAAGGAGAACAAGTGCTTTAGGTCACAGCACACAGCATGTTTAGCAGAAATTGAAGTAAAACACAAAATTATAGGTTCCTGCTCTTCTCTAAATCAGATCCCTGGCTTGCAAATGCCTCAGGTACAGTGTTTCACATCTCCTGTTCCTTGAACATTTCATGTTTTAATTAAACAGACAATCTATTTCTCTGAGCTTTATTTCTTACCATCTAAATTCTCAAATCCCTGAAATCTGATCACCTTTTCATTGATACACTAATCCAGTAAAGTGGCCAAATCCCAAGATCCCTGCTCAGTTCTTAAGAGCTTCCTGGTTTTTGCCAAATGTTACAACTTTTGAATGTGCCCTTATTTCTAAAATCACTTTCTCTCATCAGTTTCCCTTGCTAGCCTGTGATCAATCCAGACCACCTGCTCTGGACACCTCTCCCTTCTTACCCTACCTTTTTAATTTAGGATGTATATCCCATAATCTTCCAAAAACATTTAAACTATCTTACAAGGTAAACATAAACTAGAGTAATTAGGAATAAAAGTTTTAATCATACTCATGAGGTAAAAGGCAAGTAGGTATTATCCTTTGTTTGAAGTTAAGTGGCAATCTGGGTTGGGCAGAGAATTTAGCTTCACATTTTCTGCCAGTTGAAACACAAAGAGGGACATGTTGAACAGCATTCTTTTCATTATCTAACAAAGTACACACATTTGTCTCTGTAGTCTGTGCTACTTCCTGGAACAAAACTCAAGCAGGAATTTATGACATGAAACCCCCTAGAAAACACACCAAGTAACACATCACTTCAATTACGTGATTATAAAATTATGTGATTACAAGAATTCCACTCAGACCACCCTTTGTAAAAACAGCAAGCATAAAGTTAATGTAAAATTTAATGAAAGCGTTTGGGAGGGAAGGTGCACAACATAATCCAGAGCCTCGCATTCTCAGGATTTAAACTGAGATAGGAGGTAATTTTAAAGACTGATATAATGAACATATCTGTTAGAGTCTCTCAATTACCAGACTCTTTAGGTAACACTGGCTGAGGCTAGATTATTGTCAGTTCATGATTAAACTCTCAACAACTGCAGTGTAAATATTCTGAGTTGTCAGTTAATACAAAACCTCCTTGCTTTAGTTATTACTTAAGACTTGTCATTTTTGTAACTAACCACATCTGTTCTCATCACAAACAAGTAGTCCTTCAACAGTAGAAATGCCAGCCTAGGAACAACTGTTTTTCTTATAATTGGCCTTGGACAGGTTCTCAGTGAAGACTCCCTCATCTGGATCCTCTAATGTTAAGGAAAAGAATTTCACTATTTTTTTTAGCCTAAATGATTTTTCTTTTCTTTTGTGATTAGTTTTTCTCACCCATGGAAACATCAGTGTATGCCTCTTAAAGATTATGTATCCCTCTTGAATATTAAGAATAACACTACCCCGAAGATCCCATCATTCTAAGTGAGCTCAAGAAGTTCCCTTTAACATAACTACCCAAACCCAACCTATTAGTTGGATCAATCTTGATTAAATATTAGTAGGAGTACAACAGATTATCTCCATTTATATTTAATTGATGCTGAGTTGTTCCTTTATGTAATAACTAGTTAAGAGTCTACATTTTAAGATCATTTCTGATTAAAGAGAGTACAATGATCAATCTAGAACTCAGAGAAGCTTTGCGTCTTGTGTACTAAATAGAACATGTACCTAGCTCTCCTACCAAAGTCCAAATGAAATGTTTGTTAAAAAGAAACAAAAGGGGCACCTGGGTGGCTCAGTTCCTTAAGCGCATCTGCCTTCAGCTCAGGTCATGCTCTGATCCCAGGGATCAAGCCCCGTGTCACACGCACTCCCTGCTCAGTGGGGAGTCTGCTTTTCCCTCTGCCGGCCGCCCCCCCCCCTTGTGCTCACTTTCACTCCCTCTATTTCTCTCTCAAATAAATAAGATCTTGGGGGAAAAAAAAGAGAGAGAGAGAGAGAAAAGAAACAAAAGAAATAGTGTTGAGCCATATAACTTGTCTGCATTTTGCCTTAAGATTACATCTGTTAGATTTCCACTTCTGACCATATGTAGTAATTTGAATCAACTTGCCTTCCCACCAAAAACAACAAAAATTAGACAATATATACAAAAGAACTCTTTATAGATATTGGACCCCATACAAGGCAGGACTTGTGATCCCTGAGAGAAAAACAAATGACATGAGCCCTAGAGTCACTCCAGGTTTCTCCTGGCAGCACTTTCTGGATGGCTGTGCAGAGAGAGGGATCCCATACAAAGCACAGTGAAGGCTCACCAGTTCATGGTAAACAGGAGTTCTAACATCTGTACTCACTATTTTATACGAGCAGTTAAAATTTTTAACTTATAAGGAGATCTAGTGGGACCTTAAACTCTTCAGATAATGTGCTGTGGTAAAATAATTTGAATTTAATAAGACTTTCAAATACATGTAGGTTTAAAATTGGAAAATCTGTTAGAGAAAACAGATCACTTAAAAAAATAAAGCTATTGATCAGTTCAACAGATATAGTTACAGCATTTAAAAAATCTTTCACTAAACCTTTTGTTTTAACTAGATATCAGGAACTTAGGAAGTGGAAATAGGAAGTGATTATGGAGCATGATAAAGAACATCTAAAACCACTACTCAATAGCACACCAAATAATGGAAGTATTTCTTTATTCTCAATGTCAGTAAAGATTTTCCCATTAAAAACAGCAATAAGACACAAGTGCTCCTATTACCTTTGTTACTTATTATTCTAGAATTACAAAAATGACTCACAACCTCTGGAATCACTGTGGTGTCTACCTGAAGCTAATGTAAACATTGTATGTCCACTATACTTCAATTAAAAAAGTCTAACAATAAGGGGATGGCTTAAAATATATATTATGTATATATAAAGTAACCATTAAAACAATGTTGCAGATAATTAAAAAGAAAATATCTGTGTGACTTTTTTAATGGTTTCATAGTATTCAATTTTTTGTTATTAATTTGTAATTGTTAGACACTTGCAGAACATAAAAAACTGATGAAACAAAATACAGGAACTTTAATTATGTGAGTCATAAATTGTTTTGCCTTACTAAACTTTCTAAAGCAAGCAGGAATTACTTTTCTCAGGGTTATGTTTTAAGAAAAAAAGATTACATATAAAATATGTGTACATATGCTTATCTAAATATACAGAATATGTAGAAGACTACCCTTCAAACTGTTAATATTGGTTATCTTTTAAGCTAGTAGCATTGTGAACCTGTGGGCCAGGGACTAAGATGTCTACATTACTTAATATGCTATAGGTACACAGACTGTTTTTGTAATTTAAAAAATCCAGTAATATAAATTCATTTGCAGAACTATCATGAATAAAATGATAAAATTAAAAAAAATGGCACATAGGGATAAATAGTTATTTGCCAAATATGATATATTGGTATTTTAAACAGCACGGATAACAATGGAAATACCAACACACCACTAGAAAATGGTAATACTGAAATGAAAGCAATAGATATATTTTTTTCAACTTCCTTGCCTTGTTCATTATCCCTAAAAGCATATAAAAAATCAATTGTATGTTTCAAAAAATATCAAAAGAATTTGTCAACATTTCCCAATTGACAAAAATCCCAAAAAAGATACATGTTGTTGAAATTAAGTTGAGAACAATTGTATTATAAACTAGTGTGAAAAGCAAGAAATAAATGTTGGCAAGGATGCAGAGAAAAGGAACCCTCATGCACTGTTGGTGGGAATGCAAGCTGGTGCAGCCACTGTAGAAAAGCGTATGGAGGTTCCTCAAAAAATTAAAAATAGAAGTACTCTACAATCCAGTAATTGACTACGTATTTACCCAAAGAATACAAAAACACTAATTCAAAAGGATATATGCACCCCTATGTTTATTGCAGCATTATTTACAATAGCCAAATTATGGAAGTAGCACAAGTGTCCATCAATAGATGAATGGATAAAGTATATATCTTCTATCTATATTCTAAGATATGTACACACACACACACACACACACACACACACACACACACACAATGGAATATTAGTTAGCCATAAAAAAGAATGAAATCTCGCCATTTGCAACAACATGGATGGAGCTAGAGAGGATAATGCCAAGAGAAATAAGTAGGTCAGAGAAAGACAAATACCATATGATTTCACTTATATGTGTGGAATTTAAGAAACAAAACAAATAAACAAAGGAAAGAAAAAAGAGATAAATCAAAAAACAGAATCTTAATGACAGAGAACAAACTGGTGGTTACCAGAGGGGAGGTGGGTGGGGAACAGGTGAAATAGGTGATGGGGGTCAAAGAGTGCACTTATCTTGATGAGCACTGAGTGATGTATGGAATTGTTAAAGCACTATATTGTACAGCTGAAATTAATATAACACTACCTGTTAACTATATTGGAATTAAAATTTAAGAACTTAAAAAAACAAAGTAAAACAAGGTAACCAGTCTAGCCAGGGCAAAAACAAAAACAAACACACAAAAATCAAAAACTTAGTGTGAAAAGATAAATTGGAATTTTTTTCCCCAAAAATAATTTGACCATATATAGACTATTAACATTTCCGACTACTGATACTAGTAATTCCACTCAAAGGAATCTACCCAAAAGAACAGATCTAAAGAAAAATCTGTGATAAAAATAATTATTATAGTACTATTATGAAAATAATCTAAAATCCAACAATAGAAAGTAATATACTAAGTATAATATATTCAAATTGTAGCATATTACAGTCTATTTGTGGTTTAAAATAATTTTCATTTTTAGTGTTATCTGAAATCTTGACACCATAGTCCTTTTGGACTTAGGGACCAGCTGGCTAAATTTCTGCTTTTTGAGTCAAGGGCAATGATTTTTTTTTTTTTTTTTCATGTCTCAGCCAAAAACTGACCACCGAACTCAGTCTATCTGAAGGGGAACGCCCCTCCCCTTCTAAGGTCAGGAGATAACTACAGTTAAGGAACTCCATTAGTGCTAGGGCTCCTACCTGTTCTCACCTTCCCTCAGTCTTAGACTGGATCCCCAAATGTGCACAAAGCTATAAAGAAATGCTCACACTTGTGCATATGGGGGTGCTCCTAGATGCACAGGCATAAACCACCCAGCAAGCACTGCCAGCCCCCTTCTGCCCCCCAAAACAAACTAAAACAAAATATCATTGTTTAAAATGCAAGTCTTTTTCAAACAAAAGTAATTTCAGCTCCCCTGGCATTTGGTTCTCCAGTCCTGTAATGCCTCAGTCTTTCTACACACTCCTCCTAGGGCTGTGGCATTCTCTGCAAGGTGGGTATAGACACTGAGTCCTCAGGAAGAGTCACTAGTGTATTACTTTTGGACCATAGCCAATGTCAGATTTACACATTAGAATAAGATGTCATGCCATTAAAAATGGGGGTACAGATGGTTAGAAACACAGATATCACACAGTCCTATTCATAAGAGAAAAAAAATTCAAGATCATTGTGTTGAGGTAGCCTCATGCCTAAAATGGACTTACCTAAAAATGTTTTGGGTTTTACAGTCCAGACAAACATGGTTTTCAGATCCGGCAATTGGACCAACATTTCCTTTATCCTGATTCATAGATTACATACTAAATTTCTAAACAGAACCTCTTCAAACTTCACAGTTCAGTACCACTTAGAACTATGAGTTCCCCAGGACACACTCTTCTTATATAAGAAGCCAATGACCCTACAATTCAGTAATTCACTCATGCTATCTTGGTAGCCCCCAACAAAATATATAACATCATACAAAGGATTTAATTCTCTGGCATTTGAAAATATTACTGTTGACTACGATTTCCTCAATGTGCAAAATCCACTTTTGTTTAGGAAACATTTATTGAGTATTTACCTTGGTTAGCACTGTGCTGGAGACTAGATGATAACACTGGCCTCATTCTTGAGTTGCTCACCATCTTATAGAAAGTAACTGCTTACACTTTGATGCTGATATAAACACTTAATACAAAAATATCTTGGAAGTATGGAGGTAACAAGAAATGTTTAAGTTCAACCAGCTCACCTTTTTTCTCTGCTCTCTATTAAGTTAACATGTATACGGTGTTTGAGATTATTAGAGCACTTGATAAAGTCTTCATCTTTGTATAAAGGCTAGCAAAATGCCAAATCCATTAAAAACTGGATCACAAAGGAATTATTTACCCTTGACTTTTTTTCTTTTTTAAAACTTCAGGTGTACAGAGTTAATCAGACTCCTTCCTTTCTAGCCTGCTCTCATCTTTGCAAACTCCTCTCCTCCTTTATTTTAATACATTTGTTCCCCTTTCATCCCCATCTCCAACCCCATTCTCTGCCTTGGACACCCACTGTAATATAACTAATTCACACCCTTATTGTATATACATCTTCTGAAATGCATAGTATTCTTGTGTGTAACACTTAATTTACATGAGTTAAACTGTACTATAAATTTCAATAGTTCTTTTTTTCCAACTCAACACTACACTTTTAAAACATATCCATGTGCTGGGTCTAATTCATCCTCTTATCTTTCTGATACAACTATGTCAAGTTCCATCATGTGCATATACCACATTTTTGTTATTCACATCCCTAGTGAGTATGTCTACATTGTCTCCAACTTCTGCTCCTACAGGCAGTGCTGTAGTGAACATCTTCCTACATGTCCCCTCATGGACTGGTGAAAACTTTTCCTGGACAGATACATCCTGGAATAGGATTGTCAGAGTCAGGTATAAATATATCAATTCTTCTAATTACTGCCAGATTGTTCTTTAGAATGATGTCAACCATTTATACCATCTTACCACTGGGGCATGAAATATCCCATTTCTTCCATTTTCTCAAACATTTGATATTATCTAACTTGTATTTTTTGTGACTCTAGTGGGATAAAGAAAAATGCATTGTTACAATTTAATTTCTCTGAAATGTGAGGTTAAAATAAAGTTGAACATTTCTTTACATACTTAGTGATTTGGGTTTCCCTGTCAACAGTGCTCAAGTGTGGGGCGCCTGGGTGGCTCAGTCGGTTAAGCGCCTGCCTTTGGCTCGGGTCACGATCTCAGGGTCCTTGGATCAAGCCCCACCTCGGGCTCCCTGCTCAGCGGGAAGCCTGCTTCTCCCTCTCCCCCTCCCCCTGCTTGTGTTCCCTCTCTCTCTGTCTCTCTGTCTCTGTCAAATAAATAAAACCTTAAAAACAAACAAACAAACAAACAAAAGCTCAAGTGCGAGGTTTGTCCACTAATGGGGCTCCTGAGCGAGTCCCACGCAAAAGAACGTGCCAGCCAACACTTACCTCCCGCCTTTCACCTCTAGAGCTCAACAGGAGGCCCTGTGTGTTCACTGCACCACCCTTCCCCTAGCCCTCTTCGTCCCTTGGTGTGTCTATCCTAAACCTTCCCTTTCAATGTGTCCCTCATCTTCTAGCTCTCATTCAGCCCCGGATGTCTTCAGAAGACGCCACATCCCGTGATTCTCTCACGTGTGAAGGCTGTTATTTCTCCCCAGTCCTTGAATCCCAATGTTTGGAGAAGGTGTGGGTGTTTTCTCTGGCTCTTGTTCCAGACTGTTCTCTCCCTCTCTTCCCTAAGATCTGTGACTCCCATGTTGTCACAACGCATCCCATACCGCTGCTCGTGACGGCTGTCCTCTGCTTGTGTCTGTTCTCCTCACTCCCAGGGACTTTGGGCTTACACCCTCTCCCCTGAAACATCCAACATGTCTTTCCCCATTTTCCCCTCACAATGGGCCCTGCTTTCTACTTTACCAAGAAAATGGAACTACTCAAAACACATCCACCTCGCACATAGGAGCACATACTAACCTTCTCAAGAGTTAAGTGGATGAGCTCTCCAAGCTCATGTAAAGGTCAGGGCCTTCAGCGTGCACTAGTTGCCACCTGTTCTCACGTGCTCAAGGGCATTGCTCTAGCAATTTTCTCCTCTGTCACCTGTATTAGCAGTCTTCTCCACTTTACTGGATCATTCCTGAGCATACACTTATACTTTGATTTCTCTGATGTTAAACTGTTCTAAAAAAAACAAATCACCCTCTGCATCGCTTTTCGCTCTAGCTACTATCCTATTTCTCTATTTCTGATTATAGCAAAACTCCTTAAAAGAGTTGTCTGTATTTGCAATCTAATTCATCCCCTTCCTATTCAGATTTGTCCTACCATCACCCCAAGGCTTCTCTTGTCAAGGTCACAAAGACCCCTGTGTTGCCAAATTTAATGGTCAATTTTTAGTCCTTATCTTATTTGAACTATCAGCAACATTTTGCACAGTTAAACACTTCTTCTTCCTAAAACAATTTCCTTTAGTTGGATTCCAGGACACCATTCTCCTGGTTTCCCACTTATCTCAATATTTTCAGTTTTTTAGCTGAGTCTTTTCCTAACACCTCTGAATCACTGTAGTTACTTAACCTCTCTGAGTGTTGCTTTGTCATCTATCTTGCATAGTTACCATAAGGATTCCCTGAAACACTATATCAAGAACCAAACATTAAGCTTGGAACATAGACCTTCAATGAATGATCACTATTACCATTAGCAGTAGCAAACAGGATATCATGGGACCATTAGAATTCTCAGGTAAGGAATAAAAAAGATGCCTACAGTAATTCCCAGTCAGCTTTCCCTAGGAGTGCATAAAAAATAAAAGGTCACAACTTTAACCTTTAAAAGAAATATATGCCAATACAATAAAGACTCGTTTCATTTCTTGATATGAGAGGTCTCCGTTGTAACTCTTAAATATAATCAGGAAACTGAAATGAAAAATGTTACTCTAAATAGGAGCTTGTAAAAACACATTCTAGGAACATGGGTTAACTTTTTTTTAGTTTAAATAAATTGTCAAAATAAAAATGAATAAATGCTAACAAACAAAAACAAACCCACCATCATTCTATTACACAAATATACAAGCCAAAAATTATTAAGGGCAATGATACACTTTTTTTTTTTTTAAGCTTATAATGCCATTAAGAAACTTTAAGAGTTTGGATTAGGGAAAAATTATGTTACTAGGGAAACATCATTAGTCACAAGGGGGTAGCATATGTTGCAGTTATAAACAACCCCAATGGCTTACAACCCAGATTGTGGGGTCTTTTCCTCACCTACATCACAGCTTATCCCACATGGGGCTCTGCCTCATGCTGTGTTCCCTCTAAGACCTAGGCTGATACAGGAGCCATTGGCTGGAACAGCACCTATCACTCTAATGGGGGAAAGATGTAGCAAGGAACACACTGGCTCTTAAAGCTGTCCTCTGGAGTGACACACATCACTTTCTTCACATGTTAAAGGCTAAAGCAAATCACCTGACTACACGTAACTGTAATTGGGTACAGTCATGCATTCCTGTGCGTGGAAGAGGAGAACAAGCTTGAGATTTGTAACAGCCCCAATAGCTACAACCACTGAGCTCAATACTCAGAGCTCAGTACCTAGTTCTTTGACTCCCTGGGTAGAAAGGACCTCTTAACCCCCCAATAATCCTTACAAAGCAGGCAGGTAAGAATCTTCTCTAGAATTGCAAAATGTATAATACTTTCACAGTAGCAAATCTGAACTTCAATCTGCAAAAGAAAAAGGCTCCTTTAAGGTAGCAAGACTTGTTGATACAAGTACTAAACTAGGAATTGGTATTTCTGTCTAGGCTTTACAACTGATATCTTCTGTGGCCTAAGGCAAGTTGTTTAATAACACCATCCTTCAAGAAAATAAGGAGACGTGATGACTGATTGACAGCAGAACATTTCTGAGCAGAATAAGGAGGTGGTTGAGATTAATAGTGAAATCTTCCCATCAGATGGAAGCCTGAACTACGCAGTGACTGACACTAAAGAAGAAAAATACTGACATGCAAAGTGCTTCAAATCCTACGTGATGGGCTGTCTATATTGTAAAGAGTTATTATAGACGAGCATGTCATATTCCCTTCTCTGTTTCACTCTGATGGAAAAAGGAAACCCACAAGCTCAAATCGGGCTCTGAATTTTCCCTGTGGTCATAGAGGCATTATCAGGAGCTAGCTACATAATATTATATTTATCACATATCCCGATGTGAATGTCTGCATTGCCTTGTGAAGAGTCCCAAGAGAAGGGAGAAAAAAATTTCTATAGAGACAAACTATTTCCTACGCAACGTTGCAAACAATGGCATGCTGGAAGCAGACATTGTTAGTAGTAACTTGTGATGCTCTAAGGGATCACAACTCAAATAGTACCAGATCAAAATATATGAGCAATTACACATTTTTTAAACAAAGCATTTCAAAACACAGGCATTATGCAGCATGACACACTAGAGATTATAAAATTTATTTTTCCTATTTGGTTTCTTTTTTTCAAATGACATAATTTATAAGCATTTTCTAAATGCAATAATTCAAACATAGAAACATATAGGACATGCATCCGATCCTCATAGATGGTGGCAACCTCTAATAAGTTCTATTAGCCTCATTTTTTTTTTAAAGATTTATTTATTTGTTTGAGAGAGCGAGAATGAGAGAGAGAGAGTACATGAGAAGGGGGAGGGTCAGAGGGAGAAACAGGCTCCCTGCTCAGCAAGGAGCCTGATGTGGGCCTCGATCCCGGGACTCCGGGATCATGACCTGAGCCGAAGGCAGACGCTTAACCGACTGAGCCACCCAGGCGCCCTAGCCTCATTTTATTTATATCATGCACACATAAACACACACAACTCCTTAAGTTTTTTTTTTATGTAAATCAGATGAAAGTCTATATATTAAAGTAGAATTTATTTTTTCTCATAACGATATGACTTACAGACATTTCCATGTAATTACATACAGCTTTGTCCTGTCTTTGAACTGGCTGCATAAATATAGGTATACATTATTTAACACTTCCGCTGACAATTATGTGGGCCATTTCCAAATTTGTATTGTTAAAAGAACGGTGCAAGCCTTTCAAAACATATCTTTAAAGTAGAATTTTAGTAATGGACTTGCTGGGTCAATGGTATGTCTCTTTGAACTTTTAATAGATACTATAAGATTGCCTTTCCATTAGATTCCCCCATTTTAATGCTCTGACCAGTGCATAAGAGCACCTGCTCCCCTTACAACCTCAATAGCTCATGCCAAGCTAATGTATGAAAGCAAGGTCATTTGTTAATTTGCTTTTTCCTGATTAACGGTATAAGTTAGCACATTTTCATTGCATTATTATACTTCAGGAAACTGAACTTCATGTTTGGAGACATTTTTCAACTGTGCAATTTGCATTTTTCTTACTAATTTGTAGAAACAATTTAGCTATTCTAGATAACAACCTGTTGTCTGTTAAATAGGTTATATTTTCCCATTACAAGTTTTTTTTTAACTTTATATTTAGTGCATTTTGTTATGCAGAAGTCTAAAATCTTTAAGTATCCAAATCTGCAGTCTCTGTGTCTTGCTTAGGAGGACCTTCCCTTCCCAAATTAATCTGATTATTATCCTATTCTTTCTTCAAATCCTGTCTTTTAAAGCCAGGCTGATTAAGGTATTATTCACAGGCAATAGATTTCATTTTATTTTTAGTGCACAAGTTTTGACAAATGCTTGAAGTCATGATACAATCACTACAATCAAGATATGAAACAGTTTCATCTCCCAGAGAAATTCCCTCATGTTCCTTTTGCCAATTCTTGGCCCAATACCCAGACTCTGACAACTACTGATGTTTTGTTTTTTGTTTTTGTTTTTTTTCTGTTCCTATAGTTTTACCTCTTCCATAAAGTCATATAAGTGAATTTTATACTCTGTAGACTTTTGAGTCTAGCATCTTTCACTTAGCATAATATACTTGAGAATCACCTCATGTAGTTGCAGGCGTCAGTCCATGGTCCCTTTGGACTGCTAAGTGGTATTCTATTGTAGGGATGTACCACATCTTACTTTACAATTTACCAGTTGAAGGACACTTGGGCAGCCTTCAATTTGGGTGATAACAAAAACACTAGGCATATTTGCTACAAGATTTTTGGATCAACACAAGTTTTTGTCTTAGGTAAATTCCTAGGAGTGGAAATGTTAAATTATATGGTAAACAACATGTAACTTTAAAAGAAATTCCTAGACTCTTTTCCAAAGGGGCTGTACCATGTTTGCCTTCTCACCAGCAGTATAGGAAAGTTCCAGTTTCTCTACATCCTCCTCAGCACTTGGTATTATTGGGGTTTTTAGTTGTTTTGTTACTTAAGCCATTCTAATAAGTGTGTGGGGATAGAACATAGTGGACTTAAATTTGTGTTTCCCCTCTGACGAATGACATTAAGCATCTTCTCATGTGTTTGTCATTCTTATATTTTCTTGGGCGAAGTAACTGTTCAAATCTTATGCCCATTTTTTATGAGGTTATTTTATTATTGTGTTTTGGAAGTTATTTATATAGTCTAGATACAAGTTCTTTACCAGAGATGTGTATTTTCTTCCAGTCTGTGGCTTGTCTTTGTACTCTATAAACACTAGCTTTAAATGACCAGAGATTCTTAATTTTGATGAAGTCCAGATGATCGATTTGTTCTTTTAAGAGTTATGTTTTTAGTGTTTTATCTAAGAAACCTTTGCCTAGCCCAGGGTCATAAAGATTCTCTTATATTTTATTCTTGAAGTTTTATAGTTTAGGTTTCATATTTAAGTCTATGATCTATTTTGAGTTATGAATAGCATGTTAGGACTGCCATAACAAAATACCATAGATTGGGTTACTTAAACAACAGAAATTTATGTTCTCATGGTTCTGGAGGCTGGAAGTTCAACATGAAGGCATCAGCAGGTTTTGTTTCTTCTGAGACCTTGATCCTTACCTTGAAGATAGCCTTTCCTCTATGAGCAGACTTCCCTGGTTTCTCTCTGTAACCTAATTTCTTTTTATAAGCACACCAGTCAGATTGGATTAGGGCCTACCTTAATAGCTTCATTATAACTTAATCATCTCTTTTAAGCCCCTCTCTCCAGGTACGGTGGAATCCTGAGGTTCTGGGGGTTAGGACTTCAACATCTGAATTTGGGGTTGGGGGCTGTGACACAACTCAGTCCATACCATGAATCAAAATTCACTTTTTGTATATGGATATCCAATTGTTCCAGCATCGATTGCTGAAAAGACTATTCCTTCTCTTTAATGGTGAACCTGTTTTCCTTCTGTTCTATAAGCGAAATAGTACTGGCATCTGACTCCTTGGCCCGGTCTTTCTCTTCTTAAATTTCTGGCTGGTTAGTTGCCCGGAAACCTCATTTGGGTCTCATTCTTGAATTTCTGTATGGGTTCAAGTAAAATAATGATTTTGTATATTTTTATTTTTTATTGTTAGGGTGGGAAAGACTCTTTCAAAATTCTATAATGCTTTTTTAATTTTTCTATGCTTTACTCATTAAATTCAGATTTTCTTTTTAGTCTCTCAGTAAAGGTTCATATTTTCTCATAAAGTCCTTACATTTTGTAAGATTTATTTCTTGGAATTTAGGTTTTTAATTTGTTATTTTGCTGCTTTTAGCAGTATCATTTACTTCATTATGTTTTAAACTTTTGCCACTGGTGCATAAAATGATTTTGCAAATTGACTGGCAAATTTACTGAAACTTTTAAAAATCAAATCCAAGAATTAATCAGTTGATTCTCTTGAATTATTGAGTCCATTTATTTTTGGGTTTGTAGCTCCTAGAGCTCCTATCTACCAGAGCAATATTCTCCTATGCTTGGACTGTAGTTTCATCTTATTTTTGTCCATAGATCTCATCCCATTTTCTTTTAGAAATTTGTAGCTTGTGTATGACACACTCTTGTTTTCCTGTGCTTATATACATTTTTTTCAGTCTTTCTGTAATTTCATGAAATACACTTGGCAACTTGAGCTCCAACCTTGCTCACTCTCAGAAGGCCCCTCCCCTCACTTGACCCTGTTCCTGAGTAAACCTTGACGGCAAATCAGGTATATTTTGGAAAACTACACATACAAGTTTCTGAAAATTAAATATTTTAAATATACTAGGTAAACTTAGCTTTTAATAACTTCTTGCAAGCTGGGTAATTAGTTGTCAAGTACAAACTCAAAATTACTAAAAAAATAAAATACATATAGCACCCTTTCTATATTATTCTCATTAGGTTTCAGAATCAGGGTAACTCTTAACTCATTCATTGAGTCTGGGAGGCTCCTATTTTGTTCATTTCTAAAAAATTTTATCTAATATGGAAACTATATGGGCTTTGTAGGTTGCTGGACCTTTCCGGGAAAATTAATTTGCACTAGTGCCAAAAATAGGAACAGATTTCAATCACTATTACAAGTTTTTCAATAGCATTGGTCTATCCCAATGTTTTGGCTCTACTTGAGTTAATGCTAACTAAAAAACTTATTTAATCTAGGTTTTCAAATTGCTTATATAAAGCTTTTCATAGAATTCTTTTATATTTTAATTGCTTTAATTTCTCCAGTAACTTTTCACTGCTCATGTTCTCTAATGTTCTATGAAACTTGTCAAAAGGACATCTTTTAATAATTATTTTCAAAGCCCTAGGTTCTGGTTTTTAACATCTTTTTGAAAGTTTTCTATCTTTTTAGCTTTTACATTTAGTAATTTCTACTTTCCTTGAGTTTATTTTGCTGTAGTAACTTCTTGTGGTTAGCACATTTCATTCATTTTCATAATAAGTGTATTGAAGACTCTAAAATCTCTGTAGTTTCTCGTTGATGGCTTCTCACAGGTTTTCTGCCTCCTTTGTCACACCAGAATGCGTTAGAGTCACCCCTTTCATCTGATGGCAAAGACATAGCTACATATTAGACCAAGCCCATGTACCCACTTCTCTTCCCCGCAGGAGGACGTTTTTAAGTAAGACCTCCCAATTCCCGATGCAAAGAGATCCCTGACATCTACTGCATACTCTGTCAGTGGTGCTCAAGTGTTTCTCAATCCAAATGGATATGCAGCTCAGATAAACCAAGATCCTCCCTATAAAATATAGATGATATTTAATCTCCTAGAAAATTAGCAAAGAAAATCTGTAATAAGTAATAATCCTATTTGATAAGTATTCAGTAGAAATTTGCATAGAGCAGGGACCTGATGGAGCACAAAGCAGTGATTCATTTGTGAGGCTGGCTGATGTCATAAACCAGAAGAGCCAAGTAGGAGAAGTTTATGGGCAGTAGCACTTCCCTCCAAGTAAATTATGGCTGTGTATTCATTCTGGGACATTTACTACTTTCTCCCATAAATACAATTAATGTGCTGAATTTATTTTCAAAGCACAGAGTTATAACTTATCTTAAAGTTTTTCAGTAGAAAAGCATATAAAACAACTTCAAAGGAAATTCTTTGGGACTGGCTTATTGAAGAATTTAACCAACATCTTCGTTTTCCTTTTGGAGACTGTAGCGCACATAAGAATTTCCTTTCAGGATGTGGCACATTTTCAAAAGCAATAGACAGAAACTAGATGCTCAATTACTGTTTTCTCTTAACTTTATCATTCCTGTCTTTCTCCAAAAATCTGAATTTGACTTAAACATGGTGTTTTTAATTTTTGAAGGAGCTTGTGATCATGAATAAAACATGCTTGCAAGTAACCATAAGCCATCAAAATTTACTTCAACTAGTTTTCAATTATTTAGAAATATACAGTGAAAAGGCAACATTCACAGAAGCTTACCTGAAGCCCACAGGAATTTTCCATGTCCTTTTAAAACTTTAGATATCCACCGAGGTGGGTAATTTGCACTAACTTTATATTCCATGGTCTTAAGAAAAATGAAAACAGTGACTTTCATTGATTGAAAAGCTAAAAATACAGTGAAAGGAATTTTTTACAGATCCGATCTCCCTTTCCCAACACATACTCTCTTTGCTTTGTCTTTCCCACAATCTCAGTATTCATTCCACCGTGTTGCATCAAGAGGGAGAAACATAGGGCAGGTGGGGAATGGGTCCATCAGGCAGGCAATGGAGCATGCAAGCAGGCCACAGACCAAGTAGTTAAGCATCCAGACAAAACCACATGGCCGTAAATTACTGTCACTACTTTCCAAAAGTTCCCTGGATTGTGCAGGATTGCCCATGCAATCATAATTACAATGCAAGCTGTAGTAATCATTAAACAAACTCGGGGACTTCTGCAGTCTTAAGCAGAATCCTTGTTTTCCTATCTGGTGCTCCCGTACAGTACAGAATTACCAGTGGGAGGCAATAGCTCACATTCGATCCTTAGGATTCAGAGAGAATTACGCTCTTTATGGGCGATTGCTCTTCTCACCACCAATGCCACTTTGCGTGCTCATATTTCACCAAAGTGTTGAAACGAGCAAGCAGTTGAGGTAGCGTTGAGGCCCATCTAATAAAACTCCTCAGGGAATTCAGCAAGAAATCCCCAAATCTGAGTCGCCGCAGGATGAGGTGTGTTTCCCCTGGCACACTACGAACAGGTGCTGTTTTACTTTCTTGATTTTCATGGAGCAAAGTCAAATTTGGAAGGGGGCATTCATGGATGCTTATCATGTGGTAGGGTGCAAAGCTTTCATCCATCGTCTCTCCTTCTAACATTCACACCAACCCTACATGGCAAACAGTTTCGTTGCCTCCATTTTGTGGCGGAGGAAGCTAAGGCAGAGAAGAGTGTGATGATTTCCCATTTGTTCCCCACGGCTTCGCGTCAGCGCCGTGACGCGACAGCAGCACTATCTGCTTCCACTGCCCTGTGCTGGGGACAGAAAAGCTGTGAGAGCTTTTCTAAAGTAAATGAAATGCCACCCAACATGCTATCCAGCTTTTTTTTTTTAAGACTTCACTTTAAAGATGAGTACGTTTGCACAGATCCAAGTAAACGACAACTATTACCACAAACAAAAGCCAATCGATGCAACCAGTACCTGGAAGAACCAAGTGCAGATGTTTACCACAGGCAGAAGCGAAACTGAACTCAAAGCAGGACATTTATTTACATGGCAATTTGCAAAGCACTGTTAGACCTTGGTGAGGCGAAGATGAGTATGCCCTGGGCCTGCACTCTCTGAGCTGGGAAGATAGTTAGGAAGATCATGAAAATACAGAAGGAGCAAGGCAGGGGGAAAAACTACAAATGGTGTAGTTCTTGATAAAGATAAAGGCCTCCCCTAACCTTGTTCCCACCCCACTCCCCCCACCCCTGCCTCCCAGGCAGCAATTTCAGATTCACATGGTGGAGAAACCCAAGAAACTGTGTCTTGCAGATCCCAGTTGGGGAAATCAGTTTTGATTTTCCTGAAATATAAATGGAGTCGTTTTCAGCCCCTGCATCAGACCTCACTCCTTGATGAGGGGACTCGTGGAGGCTGGGCCAACCTCCCCCTTCCCCAGCACTGTAGGCTTCAGCTTCTGCAATGTTGGACCCCCCGGCAGCTCCTGGGGCGCATTGACATGCTGCTCACTCTACCTGCACGCCCTCCTAGACTCTTCTTTTCCTGTCTAGTGTTTTAAAAGTGCAGCTCAGGCAGCTCCAGTTTCAGCAAGACTCTAATTCCTCCAAGAGGGTA
Source organism: Callorhinus ursinus (assembly GCF_003265705.2). Taxonomy (NCBI): domain Eukaryota; kingdom Metazoa; phylum Chordata; class Mammalia; order Carnivora; family Otariidae; genus Callorhinus; species Callorhinus ursinus. The sequence goes on from NW_027397063.1 coordinate 108,426,588, forward strand.
TAGGTACCTCTGTGTGATTTCATTCCTGATTTTATTCACAACACATTTACAAACACTGAGGAATCACCAGTGTACAAGACAGACAGCTTCTGCCCTCAAAGAGTTTAGATTACAGATAAATGGACAGGATAATTCCAGATATTGGTGAGGACTAGGAGAAAAATAAAACCAAAGGCATAACCATGGGTTAATAGCACAGGAGGCTATACGGGAGGATGGGGGGCAGTGGTAGCCACTTCACCTGGAGCTCCACTCAGGAAACGGACTACTGAGCGGAGCTGGGAGCTACAGGAGATTTCCAAAAGCCGAGGCAATGGAAGAGGTAGTTTCCAGGCAATAACTACAAGTTCAGGTGCCATATCACAGCATTTCCCAAACAGCACTCTAGTTACTCCAAGCTGCAGTCTGAATGTTCTGAGAGCAAGGTCCATGTCTTATTCAACTTTGCATCGCCAGCATATACCTCAGGACCTGGCAAATGGACATGCAATAAATGTTGAACGAAAGAAGACAAAAATATTCCTAGCCTTACAAAAAAAAAAAATGTACATGGTGTCTTTATACACGGAACACTGAATGGCATAATGGACCAACAATACCCTGATTCTGCAAATCCAATAGCGTGCTGTCCTGGCAGATCAGGCATCATAATGGTTTTGGGTGTGCCAAGTGAGACACGCTCAATCCTACATTTATCCAGCTGCGCCTCCTCATGTGCACTGAGGGCTAGAAAGCCTTCCAGAAGGGGGAAAAGCCTTCCACAAGAAAACTTTCTGGAGGGGAAAAAAGCAAGCGTTCCACAAACAGCATTGATGTTCAGACACAGCAACCAGTCTAATGGGCCAGAAGGGGCTGAACCTAAGCCAGGCTGTAGATAGTTCAATGAGAACATTGAAAGAAAACTTGCTGTAAGGGAGAAAGAAATCTGGCTCTTAGTGCCCAGCCAAGGCAGGCATGTCCAAGTGGTGGTTTCTGGCCATGAAAACCTGTCCTCAGCCAACAACTCTAGAGATGCTCCAGAGAAAGGGCTGTACACATGAGTGAAAAGCACTCTTACTAAACTTCACATTTTGTGACCAAAATACCCCACTGTGGCAAACCCTAACAGCATAATTTAGAAGGAGAAAACTTTCCCTTTACATTGATCAAAACTGACTAAACTGCTGTAGTATGTTAAAGATTGAGAACAGCATTGGGCCACAATGACACCCCTGTGGAACCAAAAGTAGCCTAGTCGGTGGGACTTTCTGGGGGCCACGGTAAGCAAAAAGATCACTGAATCTGTAGACATACATTGAGTGTCCTAAAGAATCCTAGAAATTCCGGGAGACAAGAAACTGTGCAAAGGACCTATGTATATCCAAGTACGTAGAGATTTGTGAATGTTGACGATAATATTCACTATTCTGTAAAGGAAGTTGATGGAGGCAGAAGCAGCTTAACATAATCTAATTCTTTCTACACTATAAGACTAGGTATTTCTTGTGGTCTGGCTTAGTATAGTGTTGAAATTTAAAGACTCTTCTAGTTCAAATGATTAGTATTTCTTAAGCTAATAGTTCTTAGATGATAAGCATGTAAAAACATCTAAATCAGGGAGTCTTTTCAAAATGTTTCCTTGGTTCTCCCTCTGCCTATAATACCCACCCCCCCCATGATTCCAATATATTTCCCCTTCCAAAGAGCTGAGATGGGATATGCATCTCTTTTTGTAAAATCCCCCTAGATGATTATAATTATACCTTCTCCCTACCCAAGGCTATCCATCTTCTGAATTGAAAACTGCCCTAATCGCTGTGTAATCAGCTGTCTCAGACCAGGCTTTGACTAAAACCATATAGTAAGTCAGTGTTAGTACTACTGCTAAGTCTCCAAAGGACAGTTAAATTGCTCATAACATTTCCGGCCGCAGGTAATAAAAAAACCAACGGAAAATACCTTACAATCCAAAGGGTATGTATTATTGCACATAAAAATAAATCCGAACATAGGGTGGCTCTAGGGCAAGATCATCAAGAATAAAGACTCCTTACCTTCTTCATCAGTGTCATCCACAGCACATCAGCTTGTCCTGTTGGACTGGGCGCCTCATGGTTTCAAGATGGCTGTGACAGTTCCAGGTATCAAAGGCAAACATAAAACCATCCAGAGTTAGAAAAGGTGTTTCTTCTTGTAAACTTCCTTTGCAAAACTGTAAGGCAAACTTTTCAACAGATCCTCAGCAACATTTGCCTTACTGTCTCATTGCCGGCATTTGGTCAAGAGCACAGCACCAATCACTGGCAAGGGGAACCCTGTGACCAGCTCAACAAATCCCAACTGCTCATTAGACTCAGGAGGAAGTCCACCACCAGAGGTCATATTTTAATTAAAGTAGGGTGGAGCCTGAGCGCTAAAGATGTTTAAGTTCCCCCTAGGTGATCCTAATTTGTAGTTAAGGCTATATCAATCATGATTTACCCCTGGCACTGACACGTAATGCCTCAAACACCTGCCCACACAGAGAACATAATTGAATAAAAACAGGGTTGTGCTAAGAAAGAGGGAGAGGAAAATGGATACTAGGTGGACCACAAAATATACCACAGGTATTCTGAGTTGTTTCTTGAAAGAAGGTCCCTGAGAGAGATGAGTGGTTGATTTTAATTCCAAAGGATTTAAAAAGAAGAACTTCTCCATTTAAATTCAGGTTTTTAAAAACATGTCTGATAACTGAAAGATAAAACATTTTTAAATAACTACGTCTCCTCTATGATGCTTTCTTCCAAAGAGAAATTTTCTAATCTCCCCCTCCCTAAACATAAACTTTGAAATAGTTAGAAATGGGTTTGCTCTGTGCTTCTCGCCAACGGTAGGCATGACCTTATGACAACCATCCTGGTGACCTCTAGAGGGAGCTCAAGTTTCCTCTCAGCTCCCCTGTGAAGCCCAGGACAGGTGCTAAAAGGGATGGCACCCTGAAGTAGGGTGAAGGGCACTGAACTTTGTATGCTCACAGGAAGAGGTTTAAGCTCTAGGCCTATACGGAAGGTGTTTCTCTTCCTTTGGAAACCTCCTAAGAATTGTGTCTTGAAAACTGTCTTTTCCTACAAAAGTGTTGGAAAGAAGTCCAGGTCTTGAAAATGTGCACAATTTCTGGAGAAAAGGGAATTTCTGGCCCATGAATTGATGTGTTTTAAGACTTCTCTTGCCATTAAGAGTGAGAAGCTGGTGAGAGCTGAGATCTGGGTGAGGGCTTAGAAGGAAATGGGCCAAAAAGATCCTCTCCCACCTCACCCCCTGGTTTTAGTTGTGATACTGAGGATGCCATCAAGCTAATAAAGTCCTCGTGGAGCCACATAATTTAGGCCAGCTCGTTAGAGCTAAAGACTGACACTGGTGTTTGGAGCCAAAGGCACCATCCCTTACCTGGCCTAGACACCTGGGCCAATTTCTTCCTCAGGAATCACTTGTGGAAGGAACCAAGGCTCAGTGTTAAGGCAAGATAATGTTTAGAATCCCAGAACCCAGCCCTTTCTGAGTCACTTCATCTCAACACAGTGCATGTTACTACTTAGGTTGAAGATGAAAGAAGAAAAAGAAGAGCGATGAATTTTCAGGTTAAATAATGGTAAAGTGTGCACTGGCTTTGGAAGCAGGGAGACATGATTTCATGCCCTGGATCCAGTATGTACTTAACCCGTGGCCTTGGACAAGATGCTTAAAATCTCCAAGCTTTAGTTTCCTTGGCTATAGAACAGGGATAGTGACAGTAGCCTCAAATGTTCGAAGGAGGCTAATTTAAATCAGTTGTTCTCAAACTGAACACACAAAAGTATCACCTAGAGGGATTAGTGAGCTATGGGTTCTGATTTCCCCAGATGTCTGATAAAAAAAGGCCCAAGGATCTACATCTTTAACAAGTTGCCAGGTGCTGCTGCTGCTGCTGGTCTAGAAACCAGACTTCCAGAACCAGTGAGTTACTTAGCACAATTCTTGGGAAACCGCAAACAAGCAGTAAACATGTTTTAGCTATTATTTTTAAGCTACATTTTGGACTTACTTTTAATGCAAAAAAAAATAGTACGTCTTAAAGTTTTCAAAATGAAGCATCTGTTACATCATCTCTGATGCTGGCCGAGTCGGTCCCAGCATTAGCTAATTATCTTTCATAACATAATTAAAGCTCCACATCAAGTCACATAAGAGGTTTTCATGGCATAAATCCTCTCCTATGCCATGTTTCTTTGCTAGTATGAGTGAATTGCTAAATCTATACCTAGAAAATCCTACCTTGAGTGTCTCCTCACTCGGATTATTCTTGCGTTATGAAATCCGAACTTTCACTAAATTGTCAGCTAACATCGGCTGTTTGATAAAGAATTGGGTTCTTCAGTACCTCCCTCACAAGATGACAGGGTTATTATCTGAAGGATCCCGAGAAAGGGCACGAACGGCACAAACTGGGCTGAAATGAATCATAACGTCTTGGCTGTTCAATCATAACTTATGCCTCTCTTCCTCAGGGTTAAGTGAATTACTCTTCCAGATTAATAATAAGTTGCAAATGATACTTCTACAAGCTTCAAACACTTTCACATTCAGTATTTGACCTGATCTACCCAGCCGCACGGTGGCGGTTTCATCGTCCCCGTAGCCATCACCTAGATGATGAAATGAAGACCGGGACCGCTTGTAATTGTCCTAAGTCTCCTTCACTATCAGTCGCAGAACCTAGACTGGAACTGAGATCTCTAGGAGCCAAGAACTACATACAACGTGCTCTCAGAATGTTTTCAGAACTTTTAAACATCAAACCTAAGATTGGGACTTTTTGAGCATTTATGTTTTCATTTGACAGCACAGTGAAAACTGAACAAGAAAAACTTGTCTACTATGAGAAATTGTAATATAGAGACAAAAAGGAAAAAAAATTAAAAACCCATCTAATCTTACCACTCAAGAGGCCCACTGTAACATCTTGGTAGACAGCCCTCTAAGGTCCCCCTCCCTATCACACTGTGTGCAAACCAAACCCTGATGCTTTTGAAGCTGCTGTTTTCATTTACTGGTATATCATAATCAACTTTCTATGTCAAAAAATACACTCTTTTTTAATAGCACAGTGGCCCATTGTTTGAAATCACTATAATTTGCCTAACAAAAAGAGTGTTAAGTGGTTTCCAACTTTTGCTTTTTCAAAGAGCAGTCCGTTGAATATTCTTGGAGCTCAATCTTTCCCACATCCTTAGTTATGTCCTCGGGAACAACTCCCAAAAGTGGAATTACTCTGTCAAAAAGCATGCACGTTTTAAGTCTTTTAATACATATTGCCAAATTGACCTTGAGAAAGGTTGTACTAAATTACTTGCCATTCTTCAGCTCATGGGCAGGCCACTTCCTTCTTTCAGTGGAATTACACATTATTTATTTGACTACTGGTAGATTTCCCCTGCCCAAAGCATCTTGTGTTCTGTACTTTCACAAAAGAAGCCTTAAAGAGCCCCATAGAAGCACCTAAAAATCTCTTTTCGTGAACATGATTTGAGGATTGTAAGAAAATGGGTAGAGCTATTAACTCAAAACACCACCAATACCTTCCACCTCCCCAGTCCTACCCAGGACAGCCAACCTTTACTGTGGGCCACACATTATTCTAAATCCTTTATGTGTACCAAATCAGTAATCCCTTAATACCCCTCCAAAAGGAGATGCTATTATCACCCACTTTGTACAGATGAAGAAATGGAAGCCAATCTTTGCCCAACACCACAGGGGAAGTAGCAGAAGTAATATCTGAACTCAGGTAGTCAGTCTTTCAAGGAAGAAAAAATAAAGAAAAATGGAGAGGCAAAGGCGGCAGAATACAAAGAGAAACAAGAGGTAGCGTTCCAGAATGCAGAATGGACAACCCCGAGACTGTCAAAGGAGACATATGGGCATGTTTTGGGTCTGTCATTCCTACGCAAATATAAAGGAAATAAAACTAATAGAATCCAAACTGGAACGAAAAGCACTCTGCTCAACCAATTTCTGAAGCATCATTCATGGGCCTCGTAAGGAAGAAACCCAGGCCTACTGACACCCAAGGCCTCCACGTCACAGTGAATTATTTCAGAAGCCCTGCCTGTAAACAGAGCTGTTCCATCTCTGCCTCCACCAATTTATGGCTCAAAGTGGGCAAACTAAATTAAAAGCGCTGAAAGACAAAACCTATTTTCTTGACCAGTCATGTTTTCCAGGTCAGGAAATAGAACAAAATCAGTCATGATAATTAAAAAAGAAAAAAATCAGACAAGCTATTATGTCTATATCTAAATTCCTGGAGGAGACTGCCCAAAACTGCTCATTAATTCTAGTACAGAAAGAATATAAACCGCACTAAGCCAAATGTTGCTAACCTTTGGGAACTTGACTGCATTTCGGAATAGTAGTGCTTCTTGAAAGAAAAGAAATAAATGTGTCCCCGTGTTGATATTTTTTGAGTTGTGTACTGCTGAAGATGTGGCATAAACTCATAGTATGAGTCATTAAAGCAATTTAGACGATGATCAGTCTTTTGCAAAAAGAGCTCTTTGTCCAGAACCAGCAGACGCTGGACATCTTCCTTTTGTCATGGTTTGACTCCGCTAGCCCTCACCCAGTCTCAACATACTTTATCCCTGAAGTACTCTTTGCTACTGTTTTGTTTTTTGTTGGTTGGTTTGTGTTTTGGGGGGAGTTAGGGGGTGCTTTTTTGATCTATGCCTTCTAAATTAGAAATTATTTTGTTCCACTTCCAAAAATCACAATATCACAACAACTAGATCTGTGAAAGTTTAGTAAGGCAAGGAGCAAAGTCAGGTACAGAAGTAAAAACAAGACTTTAACGTTGTTTTTTGTTTGTTTCCTTGTTTTATCCCCAACTTAAATATGCCTCAAGTTTCTCCAGATCCCCATCTCTTCTCCTGAGGATTAACTACAGAAGGCAGCAAGAAGGCAACACAACTGATAGAACTGCTTGTCCTGATGGCTTCCTTCTGATGGAAGAGAGAGGCAAGTGTGTAGCCCTCTGCTCCCAGTGAACATGTTGCATGCCTTCACAAATTCCTTTGGGCAAAAAGTGTTAGGGTCTTCTCATCTCTGAAGGGGGTCATCACTCTACTTCTTTTTGTCACAACCTCATTCTTCATCTTCAGTCTAATTCTGAAATAGCCTATTTTAAAATTCATGGTTTAATTTTCCTATCATATTTTCAAGAGCTAGTAAAATTCTGAAGCAGACAGAAAATGTAAACCAGATGTTTAAGGCTACAGGCAACAGCATACAGTAGACTCAATTTTTGCTGTAATTTCTTTCTTTATTTTTTTTTATTTTTTTGGAAGTAACTACAGATAAATAACCAACTCAAACAATAGCAACGGAAATGATGGAAGAGATGCTGAAATAGTGTATTCGAATGCAACATCCTTCATTTCTTCCTTTTGGTTGAGGAATTATTCCAGCTGGTTTTGTCATGAAAATTTGCCCCAAAGGAGCAAATAAATAAAAGCTAAAGCCTCGCATAAACTCTCCTAGGATAGCTGGAAAAATGCCTTAGGATAAAAAAATAACCAAACTTTGGAAACGTGCTAAAGTGTTGTGGCAAAATATTGTGTGCCCACTGTAAGCTTTCCAAAGTAATTACACCCCGTTCAATACAAGCCCATCAATTCCCAGGATCATATTATTTGTTGTTCTCACCAAAACCCCTAAATAAAAATGAAATATACTAGGACTACTCTCTTTTCGTGAAAATGTTTCAAGACTAATCCTTCAGAGATACCTCTACGGTTGATGAACCAGTTTCCACTCATGTTTGACTTGGCCCAGATTATAGGCTTCTCTAGTCTCTTTGAAACATCTAAGAGCTTAGTTATGAAATACGGTAAGACTTTACTAATTCAGATTATTTGTGGGAAGGCTAGTATGTTTAAATGATGAAGTTTTCACTGAAATTTAGTTATTTTGTCATGAGACTATATGCATGAATAGTTGCTGCCCTATCAAAGTACTGTCAGATTTTACAAGACACATCTTTATTTATACAATTATTTATTGGGTACAATCACATCCCTTACTTAGATATTACTTTTCTTACAGACTAAAATCTGTTCTTTTACCTGAGTAACACAGATAGTCATGACTTTATACATAGAAGATTAAAAAATAAGAGTATATAATGACATGGCCTCTAAAAAGGCTAATGTTTTCCTATCCACTGATGGCCCCAGTGTATTGACAGTTGTACCCTCTTGAATGCTACTTGCCTGGAGAACATAATTTGAAATAAATACTTATAAGATGATCCCCTACCTCTCTGATGAGAAATCTTTGCAGGGAATTCAAGCAAGGGCCTCGTATCACCAACCTTATTATTACAATAATTGGGAAGAGGGCTATAACTTAGGTAACCTTAGATTTCCAAAAGACTGTGATAACCTTGAGAAGCAGTCAAACATTGAAAGTGAATTTTCATGAGCAGGATTTATATATATATCGAGCATGTTCACAAACCAACTTTGAGCCAAAAATAGAATTTCTTTTTAAGCATGTTAAAGTACAATATTATGTTGTGAACTGGACACAAGCAAAAATGGAGACACAATTTTCACATCTATTTTGTGAAGCTAAACTGGCTACTGGAAACCAAGATCTTTCAGAACGAATGAAAAATAAGCCTAGTGAGGTTCTTCAAATCAAGTAGCCCAGTATCCAATCTATAATAGAGAACAAGTTACCGCTGATGAGAAGTATAAGTGATTACTGACAACCCAGAAGAGAAATCAACACCACTAGCTCAGGTTGCATCCGTTTTTCTGCAGTTACCACATTATGAGGATGTCCGGATAATTGCCTGTAGTATCCAGCTGAAAGAACTTCAAGCTGCCTAATCTTCTCTGGTTGGAGAATCTCTCAACAGTGTTTTCTGTATAGTGCCTTTCACTTTAACAACAGGAGGCTTAAGTCCCCAGGGAATTATAGTACCATGATGCTTATCCTTGAACACACATCAAATTCCCATTTCTTACCTACAAAACCATTTGAAGAAAAATTACGTATTCTTTTGAAAAAAGGAGGGCTTGATCAAATTCTTTTTCAATGTGTTCCCAAACAAAAACAAAAAACTAAGAGCAATACTAATAAATACACCTATGGCGGGAATAAAGAGAAACATTCCAACGTCTTAAGAGAAACTTTGCCCTTTCAGAAAGGCCCAAGCCAGGCACTAAAGAATCAGATTCAACTGGCTGAAGGGATGTTTATTTGTGTTCTGAGATAGCCAGAAACTAATTCTATTCTGGAAGAATTTTATAGCTAAATAAAACTTTTTCAACCTGATTCACATTATCTTTGCCCCATTACTTTAACCTCATCTTTTCCTTGTCACTGGCCAAAGTTCAATCATTTATTGCCTTCAGAAGAACTTGGAACATGCAACTGAGGTCCATGTTTAAAAAAGAAACTGCATGGGTAAGGAAGTCAAGAGAAAATAGAAAAAATTCTTACCATTTTGGCTTCTTCCTCATGGAACCTTAACGACTTTTAAGTTACAAACCACAGACCTACATACAAAGGTATAATTGGCTCTGCCCTAGAGTCTTGTTTACCTTACTAAGCATATGACCCAGAAAGATTATTGCCAAAGTTTTTAGCTCCAGAAAGTAGAAAAATTGTTGAAAAGGGAACAAACTTAATATAAAATATATATAACTTCTCCCCCAGGAGATACATTTTTATGAAGAAACAGCAAAATGTGCTTATATATAACGAATCCTTATTTACTCAGCATTAACAGGAAATTTGTCCCATTTCTCATAACCAAAGCTTTTCTTTGCCACTTAAAAATATTACACATTTCATTCTGAAGCACTGATTTTATTTTGTTTTGTTTTTCTCAAGATCCTTGGCATTAATTGTTCTACAGTGTTATATTTACCAGTGAAGTGTGTTTATGTCCACAGAATGTAACATTGTTGTTTTAAGGACCTTTGTTTCTAATCTTTTTATCATCAGGGTAACAGCCAGGTTGTCATCTTTCCCTTGATATATGGGCAAGCACCTAACAGAGTTTCTTAGTATCTAAACAGAACTACTCTCTCTAATTTGTTACTCTGATCTGTTGTGTTCTTAGAAACCAGATAAACAAGCTTGTTAAAAGTAAACTAAGAAGGAGTGGATCCTAGGTGAGAAATTTTTTGTTGGCAAAGACCGTAATATTTTGGCTACTCGGGAGCCTTTCCAAGACTTACTTTTAGCTTATTGACTATTTCCTGAGTGGTAGAATGTGCCGCTTACCTTTCATATAAGTGTGGTGTTGGGTGGTATATGTGTCTGTTTGGGGGTTATGTTGTTACTCAAAACAAATTTCATCAGCCAATAATTTTTAGTCCTAAACAAATTGAGCAGTGGATCTTTCCAAGCACACACTGCACATGTATTTCAGACTTCAAAGACCTTCTATCACCAAACTATATTACCTTAAGACAGAACATATGTAATGGGGATGAGGGAATGTTCTCACACATTTGGAATAAGCCAAGGTCAATGTTTGGCTTCAGGTCATATACTGGATTGATGTGTGTAATCCTGAATATGTTGAGAGCAGAAACACACTCATGCCACATGCACAGACACAAGCATGCACACACTGACCCTCAGAGGCCTGTGTGGTTTGTTATTCTAGTAACTAAATCCAGTTCCCTCTCCTAACCTGAGTACACTCAAGACTGAATCTCTTGGGGTGCCTGGGTGGCTCAGTCATTAAGCGTCTGCCTTCAGCTCAGGTCATGATCCCAGGGTCCTGGGATCGAGCCACGTGTCAGGCTCCCTGCTCTGCGGGAGACCTGCTTCTCCCTCTCCTACTCTCCCTGCTTGTGTTCCCTCTCTCACTGTCTCTCTCTCTCTGTCAAATAAATAAACAAAATCTTTTAAAAAAAAAAAAAGACTATATCTCTCTACTTCCCACATTCTACACATGTTGTATAGAAGGTGCTTTGTTCTTGGATATTATTATGAAAAGCAAAAGATTCCTGGGACTGACAAAGAGATGATGCTCTCATGGCATTTTAGTAAAATGAGGAAAGCAAAAAGAGAGCACTGCTTTAGAAATAACAGATATCCATTTTGAAGAAAATTCAAAATCTCACTCTAACCATCTATTCATTTTTACTCGACTCCTTGAAATGGCTCCTTTTTCAGATTTCTGCCCCTCCCTCCTCTATTTTTAATTATTATTATTATTTTTTATTCTTCAACCATGAGAGCATTCTGCTCTCTCCAGCCAATATTGAAAGTAATTTCAGGCAATGGCATGATTCGAGGCTGCATCATTACTCTAGAGAAAAATGAAAAGCATTACATTGTCCATTATCATCATGCCAAAAAGGGAAAAAGCACACTTAAATAACTGCTGAGTTAAGCCATAATCTTCATTGCCGGACAGTCTCTGTCCAAGCAGAGATCCTCTCATTGACTTATCTTCAAATATATATTAAAAGCTTAGTTTCATTTTCATTTCTGAAGATTATATCTAATCAGTAACCATCTTGGAGCACAGAGTAAAAATATAATGCCTCTTACATGCTGATCATTAGGCTGGGATAGATCTTCATCTATTCCAAACTACTGCTAAGGATCTCTTAGATGAGGAGGAGCCATTGAGTCAACTAGTGAGAGGATGAATTGATGTTGAAGCTCTGTAACACTTGGGAACGTTTAGAACTAACTCAGAGTTACTTATCCACATTTTAATATTATCTACATTATAATATTTAATGTTAATATCCACATTCAATATTCAATAATGATAAATATAAATATTTAATATTGTTTAATAAAATTAACATTTTAATATTTAATACAATTTAATAGTGTGGATGTCAACTAGTCACATGGCCTAAGAGATTTGACATCCACATGGAGACTCTTCTCCTCACGCTCCCACTTCTATCCATCTTTTCACTCACCAGCTAATTTGACTAAGACTTAGAAACTGAATTTGAGGGCTTAAATTTGAAACCTGAATTTGGAGAATATCAGTTTTCCCTAATGCTTCATTCATTCGCTAAATACCGATTAGTACAAAGCACACAGACTCAAGGACATGGCATTGAAATGTCAATTCTACAGTAGGATACAGAAATAATCCAAAAATGGGGTTAGTTTTGGGGAAAGTTGTTGTTTTTTGTTTTTGTTTTTTTAGTAAAGATTCTATTTATTTATTTATTTGCCAGAGAGAGCACACACGCACAAGCAGGGGGAGCTTCAGGCAGAGGGAGAAGCAGGCTCCCTGCTGAGCAGGGAGCCCAACACAGGACTCGATCCCACAACCTTGGGATCATGACTTGAGCTGAAGGCAGATGCTTAACTAACTGAGCTACCCAGGAGTCCCAACTTTAGGAAAAGTTTTAAAATAGGTGATTTCCTTTTGTAACCTCCTCTTCTCACCTCATTTCCTCATTGTTTCTTTACATTTACCCCACTCTTTCTTCACCAAACAGTCTTAGAGAAACCGTAAGTTTTACCTAAAGCTCTTTTTTTTTATTTAATTTAATTTTATTATGTTATGTTAATCACCATACATTACATCATTAGTTTTTGATGTAGTGTTCCATGATTCATTGTTTGTGCATAACACCCAGTGCTCCATGCAGAACGTGCCCTCTTTAATACCCATCACCAGGCTAACCCATCCCCCCACCCCCCTCCCCTCTAGAACCCTCAGTTTGTTTCTCAGAGTCCATAGTCTCTCATGGTCCGTCTCCCCCTCCAGTTTCCCCCCCTTCATTTTTCCCTTTCTACTATCTTTGCTATGGTGAGCGCTGTGAATTGTGTAGGACTGATGATTCACAGACCTGTACCTCTGAAACAAATACCTAAAGCTTTCTTTCAATACTTAGTTTCTTTAGATCCAAATGTTACATTCATCACCAACTGAAACTGCCTCTTCTCTTGCTGCCAACAGGCTCCTTCTTTACCTTTCTGTTTCTTCTTACTTTCTCTTCTCTCCCTTTTTTTTTTTAAAGATTTATTTATTTATTTTGAGAGAATGAGAATGAGAGAGAGAGAGAGAGTACATGAGAGCGGGGAGGGTCAGAGGGAGAAGCAGACTCCCCGCTGAGCAGGGAGCCCGATGCAGGACTCGATCCCGGGACTCCAGGATCATGACCTGAGCCGAAGGCAGTTGCTTAACCAACTGAGCCACCCAGGCGCCCCTCTTCTCTCCCTTTCACTGTTTCTTTCCTCAGTGTCTTCCTCCTTCTTTCACTTCATTTAATCCCTTTATTTCTTTCACATCTTTGTTAGCATGATAGAGTACCATCACATAGTGGGGAAACTAATAAGTATTTGCAGAAAGAAGTTTGGGCACCTGGGTGGCTCAGTCAGTTACACGGCCAACTCTTGACTTCCACTGGATCATGATCTCAGGGTTCTGTGGTTGAGCCCTGCATGGGGCTCCACACTCACTGGGGAGTTAGCTTGAGGATTTCTCTCCCTCTCCCTCTGCCCCTCCCCACACTCGCATGCGCACACACCACACACCCTTTCTCTCTCTCTCAAATAAACAAATAAATCTTAAAAAAAAAAAAAAAGATTTGTAGAAAGAAGCAAGGGAGGAAAGGAGAGCAGGAGGCAGAGAATTGGCCCAAACTCAACCTGATTTCCCAGCCCAGAACACTTTCGTTCCTAGACCCTTTCTTCCAGTTCAGCAGCAAGATACGTAGAGAATAAAAGGAATAGTATATTAAGAAAGTGAAAGTATAGAAAAAAATAGATTTTGAGATATTCTCTTTGTCTATTCTTTTTGGTTCCAAGGAAATAGAAGAGAGAGTCATGATTTCATGACTGAGTTTATTTTGTAAGCCGAAGTTTAGAACTGAAAGGGACCCAGTTCGCATCTCCTTGGGGCTAATTAGTCCATTTGGTCTCCATTTATATGTGATCACCATCCATCATATTCTTCATTTATTTGAGTTCAGATTCCTCTGCTGTGACTGTATATTTCCTCTTTCTATTTTACAAAGAGCTGTCTTTTTCCAAGAGGAAAAACCAGCCACACTCCAGGCCACACTGAGGCCCTCTCTTCCAAATTCTGCTCTCTGTGGCCAGACCCCATCAGTATCCCTCAGTGAAGGTCCACCTGTGCTGCCTTGGCCTGATAATGATTGAGTGGCCATTTCAACATCCAAGGCCTATTCATATTATTTTCTCCTTCCCTACTTCCCTTCCCTCAGAGTTTTGAGCCAAGAAAGAAGCTGCTAATACAGCTTATTGTCTTAACATACCTTGTGGAACTGAGGAAATCACACAGCATGCTCCAGCACCTCAGAAATAGAAATTACCAAGTTTTGAGGTAATACACTTAATAATCACCACAGCTTCAATTACGGACATCCACTAATAGAGGCATTTCTTTCTGCTTAATCATCTTTACTTTGCATTAGTAAGTTATTTCTGGCAGGAAACCCTAGGATTGTTAAGCTGCTGCATTTCCCTACTTCATTTTTAAATATTTCCACCTGGACTGGATTTGCGAAGATTCAAACAAAAAAAAAGCACAAAAATACCTTGCCTCTCAACAAAATATTTGGTCTCTGGAAAGAACTGAAGCTCTGAACACAGCATTAGAGAAAATGGCAGCAGAGGCTCAATGTTTTTAGAGATGTGTTCATTTTAGACTCTCATAAATCCAATTACCAGAAACACCTTGGAAGCCAGTCCACGAGCTTCCATAGTACCAGTGCAACTTAAACACTGAATCTCATGTCTCTCTGCTTCATCAGGATAAGACAAAAGGCAAAACTAACTCATCACTCAACTCCAAAGAAGAAAAATTATTTATCAGAGAGACGGTCTTGACTTATCTAAGAAATTACTACAGACTCTCATAATTTTTTCTCCCATAGCTACTAATTCTGGGTATTCATTAGTGATAGTATTTTCAATGATTGCTAATGAAGAAGAGATTTAGTTTCTTACATCTTCTACTTGTGCTGCATTATAAAATGTTACTTGAGGGTTTGAAGTGTTTCTTAAATTCTACAATTAGAAATCAGTATGATTTGAATGAAGAACAGCCCTGTTTAGTTCAACAGTAATTCTCTGTATTAAAAACATATTTCCATTAGTGTAGTAATAGAAACTCTGATATGAAGATTAATCAAAATAGATCCCAATCCTTAAAATAGAAACTATATGCAAAAGAGGATGCTATTTACAACCACAATCTCTTATATCTCTGAACAATACCAGAGAAACTAGATTAAGATGGCTGACTGAACCCACACAAATTTGTTAGTATATATAGTTAGCTAGATATTTAAATAAATTCCTATTAATATATATCCATGACATCACTGCTAAGTAATAAATAATGTCAATAGTGAATCAGAAATTTGGATGAATCTGTGAAAAACAGACACCAAGATACGATTAGTAAAGGAAATCACAGATCAAACACATGCAGGCAGGGACTGCTACAGAGGTGAGGGTGGCTCCAAGGTTATCCAGACTTGTTTTCAGAGATTCATGAGAGGCCCCAGGGCAATTACTGGAAATGAGAAATTGCATTAGAAGCAAATATGCTCCTTGGCTCCTCTCTCCTTCAACATTTGCACTGAGCAAGTGGCAGCAGAAGCACATGTCCATGAAGGAAAACAGTAAAGACAGAAGTGTCCCACCTAGTTTTAAACTACCAAAATGCAAGCTATGGGTAAAACCCACACACTGCAACTCTTGCCCTTCCACGCCAAATATTCACCACAGACAACCTCTGGTTATCAGAATAGTCTCCAGCGACAGGGAAATCGAGATTCTCAGATACAGAGATGAACAGATGACTGAAAATCACACGTGGTTCAAGAAAAACACCACCATGAGAAACAGGCACAAACAACAAAAGAATACAACCCCAGAAAATCAGAGGTACAATAACAGAAGAAACTTTAAAATAAGGACAACTGGTAACTGCAAAGAAAGTTGAGAAGATAAATAAAACAACCAGCGATCAGAAATGTTTAAAATGTTCCAAAAAATGAAATTAGCAAAAGGACTAAAGGAGCTAAGGTAACAAAACCATGGAACTGGAAAGTAAACTATAAAAGAAAGGCTATAAGAGACATGAAGGATCAAATAAGAGATCAGAGAGGCTAGATACAAGAAATAAACAAGAAATTTCTAAAATTATCCCAAACACCTAGAGAAACATGTCTTCAGTTTAACATGGCCCATCAAGTACCAAGCTGGATGTTTGACAAGCTGCCCCACCCTCCCAAAATATCACCCCACAATTTCAGAGCACAATAAAAACTAAGTCAATTTTCATTAAGAAAAGACTTTACCTTTCTTAGAAATCTATACTATTCTTAGAATTCAACAAATCATGTAGATTAAAGAAGTTATAAAAGATTTAGATTAACAAACAAGCTTGACTTAGTAGAGATATATAGAACACTCTCTTGAATATACTTAAAGGAACATAATATTCTAAGCTTCAAAAGAAATCAACAAAATTTCATTCTAAGTTTCAAAAGAAATCAACAAAATATCGGGGCGCCTGGGTGGCTCAGTCCTTAAGCGTCTACCTTCGGCTCAGGTCATGATCCCAGGATCCTGGGATCGAGCCCCACATCGGGCTCCCTGCTCAGTGGGTAGCCTGCTTCTCCCTCTCCCACTCCCCCTGCTTGTGTTCTCTCTCTCGCTGTGTCTCTCTCTCTCTCAAATAAATAAATAAAATCTTAAAAAAAAAAGAAATCAACAAAATTTCATTTACTTCCTGAAGTTTTCAATAATTGCTAACAATCCAATGCTACACCCCTTAAAACCAGAAACCTCACCTTAAAATACAGAAATAAATAAAACATGAAAAAGCTTAAAATATAATTAGCATAATCCCAGAGGATCTGAAAACAACAACAAAAAACCCTGAGACTCACACTGGTTATCTTCTCTAAAACATTCCTTACAGAATGCAATGCTCTCTTTGTCATGTTTCTGTTTCCTATACCAAAAGGGAATATTGCCCCAAACAAAAATCCTACATGGAAACAAAATATTTTTTGATAAAGCAAGCCACTTAGAACAACCAGGTTCTCTGGCAAGAGCAGGAATAGAACAAAGGATGATGATACCGCTGATAAGACAGGTACAATTTATAGCCACAAACTGCCTCAGCACCACTACTCTGTACTCTTCTCCCCTACAGCAGAATTTGAAGTGGTTAGATCTTATCAATATTCCAGTTGTGCAGATTCCTACTGAGGCCAGTGACTATTAAAGGAGAAATTCACAGAGGCTATCTGGCAATCAACAGACCCAGGACTCCAGCTTTTTATATTAGGTCTTCCTGGTTGGGTTTTCTTCTCTAGGCTTCCCTGGAAGAAATGGGTTTTTAGCTTTACAGGGCTTCTGCACTGTAGGAGACAGAAACCTTGAAGTCTGTGCACTACTGGAATGATCTAGCAGCAGGTTCATTGATTTTAGCCCAGTACGAAGGAGAACGAACGGGATTCACAACTGAGTCAGCTGAAAGGGGTTGCCTGCTTTCCAACTGCCCAAGTTCCTCAGCTCCAGTCTACCAGCTTACCCTGGGGAGTAAAAGGTGAAGCATTCTCCCTAAATCCCAGTTTGCAAAACAAGAGCCACACCTACAGAGATTGGTCAAAGAGACATGAGTGGCATGTGGGAAAGCCATACTTTGCATGTGGTGGTATCTTTTCTCACAGACGTATAGGTTAGTTGCCGACAAATTCTCAGTAAGTTGAAAATAAGAGACCAATGAAAATGTTTTTTAAATTCTGAATCAATTTTAATATAGTGAATTGAAGAAGATATATATGATATACTATAATAATATATGATTTTTTAAATTTTACTACAGCAATGGCAAACAAGGGCAATGTTATTCACAAAGGCGATTACAAGTTGGGGG
Source organism: Callorhinus ursinus (assembly GCF_003265705.2). Classification (NCBI taxonomy): domain Eukaryota; kingdom Metazoa; phylum Chordata; class Mammalia; order Carnivora; family Otariidae; genus Callorhinus; species Callorhinus ursinus. Next base: position 108,444,517 of record NW_027397063.1, read on the forward strand.
TATTCACCAAGGTCTTTCGAAATGAGTAATAAGTTTGGCCGCAATAGAATGAACTCGGAAAAGCCATGGTACTTTTGTAACTGTACTAACAGTTTTATGGAAAACTTGAGAATCCTCACTAATTATGAATATGCTTCAGTTTCTCTAACCATAACATACATAATTCTCAAGATCAATCTGAAAAGAACCACAAGAAAAAATGGGAAAATGTCAGGAAATACTAAAAATGACATATCATTAATTAAGCTAAGATCCTTAAGTAAAATCACTGAAGCATACTGTTCATTTCAGGTAAGAGCAAAATCCATTCACATAATTGATTTTTAATAATGATTATGCTTGTTTTAATCACACCAGAAAATAATACTGTTTTTAAGTTAAGGAAAGCATAAAAAGGAATCCTAATAAGAAAATTTAGAGCCTGACTGAAAGGGGAGATTGAATAAAGTATGAAGAAGTATAAAGCTAAACCCTGGTGTAAATTACCAAGATTACACAAAATCCACATTCAAGTGTTTCAACAAAAATAAAATCTGTGAAAAAAATATGACAAATATTTCATAAAACACAAAAGGAATATAACTAGAAATGACAGAAATAACTGACAAAATAATCAAATACAAAATGGAAAAAACAAAAGCAGCCTATAATTTGGTTAATTCAAACTCACCTACTGCCAAAGTCCAGAAAGTCAGGCTAAAGAGAGCACCTGGGTGCTCAGTTGACTTGATTTCAGCTCAGGTCCTGATCTCTGAGTCATGGAATCAAGCTCCATACCCAGCGTGGAATCTACTTAAGATTCTCTCTCTCCCCCTCCCCCTGCTCATGTGCTAAATAAATAAATAAATAAATAAATAAATAAATAAATAAAATCTTAAAAAGAGAGAGAGTGCTCTTGTACTGAAAAGAAGACTCTCAAGAGTGGAAATAATTTGTCATTACATGTGGTAGAGCAGGATGCTTCTGGAACAAGGAACGTCTCAAAGCAGGATTCTAACACTGCTCTATTTCCATCTTCCCATAGCCATTTAGATCTACTTTAATAATTCAGTGACATATCAGGAGCATAACAATGGGAGGCTGTTTTCCCAGCAAGAAAAATCAACACTTGTTCAGTCTTGCAGTTGAATTTATTACTGGGCTCACTATTGGGATAGAACAAACAGGGTGATGTGGCCACATCTCTTCTCCCCATTACATTTTTTTTCTCTCCCTCCTTCAGTAAGAAAGTAATTTTGTGGGGCGTCTGGGTAGCTGAGTCGGTTAAGTGTCTGCCTTTGGCTCAGGTCATGATCCCGGGGTCCTGGGATCAAGTCCTGCGTCGGACTCCCTGCTCAGTGGGAAGTTTGCTTCTCCCTCTCCCTCTGCCTGCCACTCTGCCTAGCTGTGATCCCCCTCACTCTGTCAAATAAATAAATAAAATCTTTTAAAAAAAAAAGTAATTTTGTACATCGAAGGTCTCATCTCCTGTAACCTTACCTTCAGCAGTTAGATGATCCCACCTAGCCACTTTGAACCTCCCTCCTCTCCCCACTCCCAAGATGGTGTGCTCTATGCCCCTTGGCGTGTTTTACAAATAGTCTTTATTCTACAAACCATGTTCATCCATGCTAGAAAGTACAACACTCTTCTTCTCAGGCCTCAGCTAAGGCTCCAAGCCCAGGGTTGGCATGATAAAATTTTCTTTTAAAAAAGATGTGAAGCAGGAATGGAATAGAAGGCAATTATCACAGAAAGTTTTCATCCCTCTATGCTCACAGGGACCAGGGACTGATTCACATTCCCTTTACCGGGAGTTGTGCTGATTATGCCCATGCACAGGGATGGAGAATTTAAGAAACCAAATAACTGGCCAGCTAATTGCTAAGGGTTTTTGTTTATTTGGCTGAGTCAGAGGGTTTTCTTATCTTTTGAAAGAAGAAATTAGCCACAATCATGTCTGGTATCTTACTTTACTCTAGGGATAAAGACTGGAAGTTAAGATAGATAAGAGTAAATATTACGCCAAGGGAAAAAGCAGCAAGAAGATCGTGACATACTACAATCTGTGGGCCCAGCTTACATGTTTCTTCCTGTTTTCACTTAAATCCGTCACTGACAGCAGTAAGCGGGAGTAACTTAAAAGAAAGGGATTATGAGTCAAGCAAACCTTATCCAAAGGTTTCCTGGTTTATTCAGGAAGGTCTAGTTTTAGGGTGAGCAACTGAGTGTCAAGAGTTAGGAGGAATATTCTTCCTGGTATCTGCTGAATGTACTGCTCTAAACAGTTCACAGATCAACTTCAGTGTATTTTTCTTTCATTTTCATAGGACAATCCATTTTGAGCATCTCTTTATGAAAATAATTCAAAATTCTTTTTTGTAACTTCTTTTTGAGAATTCAAATAATTTTTAGCAGGATTCAAACATTTGCAAAGCTTTTTAAACAAGCTTTCTTTCCTTTACAGGCAAAATGCCATTTTAATATGCAATTCTTTGATATCACTGATGTTTTTGATAAGTGACATCATGGCAGAACCTGGAAATACCATTTAAAATTATTTTCCCTGTAGCATTTCATAGATAGAAGAGTGTAATTAATATTTAATCACCTCAAATGTGAACATAACTCTATAGCAATTGAAGTATTGTCCATTTTAAATACATTTGCCCCTTATTATAACAGATCAGTGGTCAACACATTTCTTTACTATTACAAGTCGGGTGTGTGGGTGGCTCAGTCAGTTAAGCACCGGACTCTTGGTTTTTTGGCTCAGGTCAAGATCTCCCAGGGTGGGATCAAGCCCCAGGACTGGCTCTGCGTGTTCTAAGGGAAGTCTACTTATCCCTCTCCCTCCCCCTCTGGCCCTCCCCTTCTCCCTCTCACTTGGGAGCTCTCTCTCTCTCTCTTTCTCTCAAATAAATAAATGAACAAAATCTTAAAAAAAAAAAAAGAATACCTTAAGTCACGACTATGTTAAGGAGAATTTAACGGGGTCACTACTTCAACTTCCTGTATCTGAAATTGGTTAAAGCTAGGTATTATAAAGAGAAAATTTGTAGATTGTTCTTAGTTCTTCAAAAGCCATTTTATTTGGAAAGCATATAAACCAACTTAGCCCAATAATTGAGAAGCTGATGCCCTCTTAGTCTTTTAGCTGAAGCAGAGCAATTATTGGTAGTAAAAGCTTTATCACGGCTTTGCAGCTTCCTGGCCTTTAAACCTGGATCTCTATCAGTTTCTGAATGAAGTGTCGTTTTCATAGTTATTGGCCCATTTAAACATCATTGGATCAATTGTGATCATTGCCTGCGAAGATGCCCTACTCCCTATCCTTCTCAGCCTGTGGAGTTTTTTTTTTTGATCTTTGCTCTGGATCTTTCCTTCGGTTGAGAAAAATCACAGCTCTTGGCAAGATTTGGATTTCTCTAAAGCCATTCTTATTGCTATGTCCGTTTGCTATTTGGATTGCTTACCACAGGAACAAATTCATGTGTCAGTCTTGCTCTATCTTGGACCATAACACTACTCTGACCCGTACTTGACAAGAAACCAGAAATTAATTACCATGATCAAGAGAGAAAATATAGAGCCTACACCATCTCTCTACACTGACTAAACCTTGGTCTTGTAATAGGAATTCACTCATTGTGTGATGAATCTTTTAACAAATGAGAGCTTTGTCTACTGTTGAGCCATTGTGAATATGGAAATATCTCAAGAGTTCTGAAGTCTGAACCTTTTTCATAATGACCCAAAGAACCAATCTTTCGTGACTGCAAGCCCTGTGGCAATCTCAGTTCGTAAACTATAACCATAGGCATCACCAGGATTACCCTAATGGGACACTGAAAGTCTGACATTATTTCTTTCAGCTGAAGACACCACTTAGTCCAATTTTAGCCAATTGTTTCCATATTTGGAAGTGCATAATCATCTAAACCATATCTAGAGTTCTGTTTTATTATAATGGAGCCTCAATAAAAAATAGCATGTCATTTTAGATTCCCATAGGATTATAAAATAGCAGATACTCATCTTGCTTTTCCTCCCTAAAAGAACCCCCCTAAACACATACATACAATATATGTAAGGTCAAAGAAAAAAGAATTTTATGTATGTAAACAGCTTTGATATTAAAAAAAACCTTTTATTACAAATTCAACTTTTCCACTCGTATTAGTTAAAAGAAATCCCTTGAAATTCAGTTGTCACTGATTCTTGGTTCCTTTCTTAGGGTCAGAAAGTTTTTAATTCAATTTAATATGGAAATTTTCTTCCTTTTAGTAAAGAGAAGCGCCAAATTAGCTAAATTTTCAGATGTCTCACTGAATTTACTCAGTCATTTAATGAATGTTTGAACTTGCTGGTTACCTCGGTTGAACATCCTTCAAACGAAACAAGGAGGAACGTTCTCCCCACTGACAGAGTGATTTTTTTCTCCCTTGTTCTTCAAGCGCCTACACCCAGCCCGTTGTCCCCTCTATTTTCCTATAACATCACATCTCATTTTGTAGCTCAGCTTTTTTAGAGAAAAGTGAAATGAGTGAAGAGACTATTATTTCTCATCAACCTCTCTGGAAAAGCAGACATTTAAAACTATTTCACTGCCTGAGAACATTCCTTTATTTCTCCTGTCAGATTTACTGTCTTTATACAAGTTTCCTGAACATGTTATGAAGCCTTGGAGGCTCATCTCAGATGAAACAGCTGCTCCTGGTCAAAAGGAGCTTCTTATTCTCAAGATTTCTACCATCGCTCCTGGGCAGAGTATCAGTGAGCATAGACTTCTGCCTGTCTGTGGGGTTAGGCCTTCCTCTGTCCAATAGCACATAATTCTGACAAAACCCATTCACTTTACAAGCTAAGCGCTATTTTTCAACTCCACAATCACCTTCTACCCTTTTTAAAATATATTTTAAGAAAAAAATGGTTCTTGTACAAATGTTTGAGAAACACACATAAACACAAAAATAAGTCACCAATAGCCCCCAACCCAAAGTTGACCACTGTGGTTCATAACCTAAGGTTTATCCTTCTGGAACTAAAATATATGTCATCTCTTTTTTATTTTCAAAATTTATATCACCCTATGCCACAGTTTTAGAAATTGCCTTTGTTCATTTAATGCATTTTTGTATTAGCCCATAACTTTTTAGTGACCATGTCAAGTTTCACTGGACAATGGCCCATAATTCCTTTGAACCATCCCCTCTTTTTGGACATTAAGGTTTTCTTAAATTGTTTGCTATTATAGATCAGAGGTAATGCCTCAGTTTGGAAGTTCACCAGCAAGGGAGGAAGGTTCCTGTCCCTTTGACAACATTAGGCTTTATGCCTGGTGATTAATGGCACTTTTAGTTCTGCTTGCTTATGTTCTCATTAGGCACGTGGGTCTTTAGTGAAAGAGAAAGAGGTAGAGAAAGAAGTTACAGAAAGAAAGAAGGAGAATACAGAAGAAACAACAGTCACGGAGTGCTTTCCTTGTATCACATTCCGCTGAAAGCTTTTCAACACTAACTCATTTAACCTTTACAATAAGCCTTGACTTACCACCTTCTGTTGTACAATTATTATCCCATTTTAAAGATGATAAATTTGAGGAAAGAGAGGTTATTGGACCCACAAGCTGTACATGGCTTGAGTACCTTTATACCAAAAAACTGTGTGACTTTGGAAGATTTGCTTTAACTTCTCAGAACTTCCTTTTCTCATTTATGAAATGAGGGAGATGTTCAACTCTCTTTAAATCCAAAGCGTCTGTGATTCTAAGTTTAATAGAAAGAGGTGCCAACAGTACACTGCAGGCAGGCATCTCCACAATCCAAAAGGAGAGTACTAGGCCACTTACAGAGGACTTGCAAAAGGGGAGAAAAACTTGTTCTACAATAATTAGTCAATACCCACTTTGAGGGTGTAAAAAAGATGAGGCTGAAGAAGAAAGTGTTTCCCCGGAGAAAGTCCTCAATGTGCTGCAGCAATGTCCCTAACATACCCCTCCTGCTCCCCCTACACCTTTTCCCACTTTGGAGAGGGGAGTCCTTTCCTTCAACCTTTAGTTACATGAGAAGAGCTTCCTGGGGGCAACTCAGAGGCAACTTTTGGAATTCAAGGTTTACAGTAAAATGGTGCCTCACTTTTGACCAAGTGCTAGCTGAAACACTTTGTGGCCATAATGAAAAGGTAGTATTTGGGAAATGCCTACATTACCACCCATAGCAGTTCAAGTGTATGTGTGTGTGTGTGTTTCCCAAAGTCCAAATGTGAAGCCCACAATAAGATGTCTGCCTGGGCATTGGCCAGGGTAAGGGTCTCTCAGCAGAAAGAGGCCAGAGTGGTAGTGGGGGCAGGAGGATGCTATAAGCTATTTGCATGGGAGCTTCTTACTACTCAAAGGATTTAGTCTGGGTACTCAGGAAAGAGGATCACAGATGCTCCTATAAGGCAAGATTTCATCTTCAAACATCTTCTAAGGCCAAGAGAAATCAGTGCCAGTTTTCCTTAGTACCAACCTTGCCTCTTTACCTCCCCTGCCTACTAGCTTCCAACCTTGGAGGGCCAGGGCAGCGTAGTAAGTAGGGGTGGACAGACACTAAGCAGTTAAATGAAGAAGAAGTTGGCCACGTGGTCATTCTGCACAAGCTTGCAGCCACAGCTGGAAAAAAAAAAAAAAAAAAAACAGAATAAAGCTTGGAATTGGGATTTTACACCAGAATGAACATGTTAATTAGTGAAATGAAGTTATTCCAATATACAATCATGATTGGAGGACATTCCATCATCTGAGAGTGACAAGAAAAGTCACCAAACCTACTCAATTTTTTTTATCCAAACCAGTGAGAAAAAAAAACTAGTGCCCCGAGCAGGTTAAAAGGAAGCAGATGGAGGAAAAATAAAGTTGCTTTACAGCTGTACCCTATGGAGCTCCACTTCTTTCCACAAATAGGTTGATTTAGATGTATCAAAGGAACCAAAGACCTCCTCAGTTTGAGCATGAATATGCCTACTGCTAGTTTTAAATGGGTTTCAGCCTGCTCAGTGAACTGGTGGGGGAGACCTGCTAGGCATCCCTTTGCTGGGACACTCTCAAGAAGATAAAATATCTTAAAGGAAGAGGAAAAACAGGCTTGACAGCAGTGACAAACTTCTGTACCTCCCGGTGAAGAGGTGATTCCAGTATGGTGTTTGTCAAAGAGATTTTTCTGCTGCCTTCTCCAGACTCATGTAGTATATAAGAAGAGAATGAAGAAGAAGGCCGTATAAAAGTGAAAGATCTGTCTCCAAAGATTCCTTTCCTTCTTATCCTTGCCATGGCTCACTACAACTCGAGTACAGTAAATTCTTGGCCATGTGACATGCTTGGGCCCAGGATGTGTACAGAAGTTAGTGTTTTCTGAAGTCTTAAGGGGTATCATTTGTTTCCACTCAGTACTCTTGAGCGACCACCATTTCCATAAAAGAACATTCCCCAAGTGACTACTGGACCGAAAGGAGATGATACATGGAATAATCTGAGCTCAACCTGCAAACTGAGCCCAGGCAATCCTACCTGAAGCCAGCAGAACCAGAGGCAACCCAGGAAGTAACTCATAAGTAAAAATTAAATGCTGATTGTTGAAAGCCAACAATAGTGTTATTTGTTGGGCAGCACGGCCACAGTGAAAAACAAAATTGATCAATACAAGCAATTTCTATAAAAGCACTGCCAGATATCATGGCCTATAACCGGAGTTAGGCAGTGCGCCGGATGTCCCCTCGGATCTGTCTCTTGCTTCCACAGTGTTTGACGGAACAGACCCAAGAGTATCCCTTCTTCCAACTTCCCACCACCCTCCGACCTCGTTCCCAGGCGCAGCCTTTGGAACCCCCTTCTCAGCCATCCTCCGCCTCGGGGACCAGCCAACCCCGGATTCTGAGCTTAGCTCCTCATTGCCGACCAAGCGTGGCTTCCCAGATTCACCAGAACTATTCCACCGAGGTGAGTCCCGACAACCGCCTGGTCAACACGCATCTGCGGCCTCCACCCCTACCTCTCCCTGGGCCGCCGTTTCTCTGCGAGGATGGAGCTCGCGGTGGCCAGGCAGCGGGTGGAGATCGAGGGCCATTTCTGCCACCAGTGGCCTGAGGAGCAGCTCTGGAAGACGAAGGCGCAGAACGAGCGCAGGGCAGAGCCCTCTTCCAGGACGCGCAGAAGTCATCCCAAGGTCGTGGGGCAGAACCCTGGATGCCCGGGAGCCGCCGTGGCCCTTCTGGAGCTGCACGCCCTGGGGTCCACCCGTGCAGACGCCAGCTCTGTGACTTCCTGCAGAGCCGCTTCCTGGAGGAGGAGGCGAAACTCTCAAGGAGATGGCGACCGCCTGACTACGTGCACAGGCTGCCGCTTCAGTGTGTCTTCGAAAGGCTCACCTTCAAGCACCACCAGGAGCCTCCGCAGCCCAGCAGCCTTTGAGGGGCCTTCGGGCATCCCCCTGGTGCCAGCGCTTCTGCCCGAGCCTCTCCTGCAGCCACTCTTTCTCAGCAGCCTGGAGCCCTCTCCCAAGCCGTGGAGACGAAATGGAAACAATGAAGCTTTTTGCATCAGCTGTGGAAACACACACACACAAACTCACACACACACACACACACACACGCTACAATTAGGGGGTTCCCCCCTTACTTTGTTACTGAACCCTCAGAGCTGTGGCACCTTGAGTAACCCAGGGCTATAGCAGTGGCAGGAGGGCCACTGGAAAAGTTCAAAGCCTCTGCCATAGCAACCCCCAGTGCCTGTTGCCTGGAAACCGGTGGCAATGAGCATGCTTTCCTGGGTACTTAGTGACATTAGCAGTGAAAATATGTGTATCCAGATGCTTAATAGACACATAGAAGGTGGGCAAGGAAGAGAACAAGTCCACAGATGCCACACTGTGTGGCTGACCGTGCTTCTGCATGACCAAATGTGATCCACACCTTGTGATCTCCCAGACGTGTGGGCCTGCAATACCAGAAAGAGCCAGAAGCGAAGAAATACAGGTTACAAGTCCATCGTTGCAGTGGACTTCTACCAAAAGCATCAAAGTCTTTCGTAAGGGCAAAAGACAAATCCACTGCATTTATAAATGACCCAAATAATGGCAGGAAACCTGGTATTTTCAACCATGGGATAAAGATCTCAAAAGAATGAGAACACGGGATGAAATAAACAAAATGAAATTTATGAGGATAAATGTAAAACTTTGCATTTAGATTCAGGAACTCAGGTGACCAAATTCAGAGGAAGGAATGTGAGATTATGAGAAAAAGGTCAGGAGACATTATTTTATAAGCCCACGTGATTTATAATAAAGCTAATGCAATCTTACATTGTATTAATAAAAGTGTAATGTGCAGATGAAAGATGGGAATAGTTTTTCAGGACTCAGCACTGGATATAGTATGGTGCTCAGTTAAATTAAATTCTGTCAGCATTTATCCATCTACTTTGTGCAAGTCATTCTGCTAGATGTGGCATTTTGAGAGTGTACAGTGACAAAATGGAATGACTCCAAGACACTACAATCAGGAAGGTAAGGGGTCTCAAAGCTATAACCTAACAGGAATTGTTGAAGAAAAAAAAAAAGAGGTGTTTAGCCTGAGAAAGGTTGATTTGATGAGGAAATTAATGACAATTATTTTCAAATATATGAATTTCTATTCTTTGAAAGATTGAATAAACTTACTTTTTGAGATTCCAGAGAATAAACCCAAGGCCAATGTGTGAATGTTATAAAGTTAAATTTTCATACAGTATAAAGGGAACATTTATAATTAAGACTATTGAAAAAGTCAAATTGGCCCTTTCACAAAGGAATGAGGCTTATATTCCCAGAGGTAATGTAAGCACAGGTAAAGTGGCCATGTTGTAAAGGGATTTCTGTTTAGGGTACCCTCTGAGTGTCTCTCTCCAAACTCTACCAAACCATGAAGACTTCTGTTAATTTACCACTTCCCTACAAGTGAGACAGTCTTCATAGAATCCCTGTGCTTTGTCATCCTGAGGGGCATAAGATGAGAAACAATCTATATGGGAATTTTCCCACATTTACAGGAGCATTTAACTTGCTCACGTGATGTTTTCTTATGTGCCCCTTGGAAAAGTAAGCTCAGGAATAGCCACGGTGGTGTTTGAGTATATGTGTGTGTGAGCTTGCCTTTGCTCACACATTTGTGATTCTGTATAGACAGATGGTGGGTTAATAGAGACAGAGAGAGAGAGAGGAGCAAGTGTGGGGGAGTGAGAGAGACAGAGGCAAAGAGAGAAGAGGAGAAGAGAGGGGGGAGAGAATGTATTTAGCCAAGAGGGTAAAAATTACCTTTAACCTGCACAACTAGATTCCTCATCTCCTAGGAGAATGGAACAATTTTCCCCCATGTGTGTTTAAAAAAAAAAAAAAAAAAAAACTACTTCCTAAATATAAAAAGTGACACATTCAGGCACCATCAGCCAGAGAAGTTGAACAAATAAAGCTGAATTATTTAGCAGAATATTTAAGAAGTTTAAGATTCAAGGGCAGGGACATGACAAAGGGTCTGGGGGAAGAAAAAGGAGAGGAAATTGCTCAATGAAGACTCTGGACGCCTTGGCCCCCTGTGAGCAAAGCTGGTGTGGTGAGCCGAGGATAGGGATGTCTGAGAGGTAATTGGAGCAGCGATGAAATAATTATTCTTTAGTTGCTCCCCAAAACACCAGCACAGGTCGGCTGTTCACGCAACCATGTGAGGAAAGGCCTTTGGTGGGGGAGGGTGGCGAAACAAGGTAGATAGTATTGTAGGACAGTCCTAGGCATGGAGGTTACAGAAGGCCCAAGAGTTGAGAATGTGGCAGACACAGAAAAGTAGAGTAAGAGAAGACAATAATAAATTTAGATCCCACAAAGCTCCCTGAAGTATTGAGCTAGAAACAGAGTTTCTCACAGGGTTTCCTGGGCTCATGATGGGAGTTAACAGTAGTTTTACGTAAATCCTAATGGTCAGGGTCATCCCCACCAAACTAGGGAATTTGGAACATGCCAACAAATGGCAATTGTGTTTAATAGCGAGGAAAAAAACCAAGCGGTACCACTATCTGTAAACGGGCTGATGAGTCTATCCGGTTTCCCTAAGCTAAGCAAGCAAGAAAATGAGAAAGAAACAGAATAATCAGCATCCACTTTGAAATAGTTTGCAGTCCTACATTTATTGTTAATACATTGTTCATAAGAACTCCAAGTAAATAAAAGAACTCCAATAAATGTCATTCATATTTTTGAGAACTTTGTTTTGCTGGGTAGGAGAGTTACAAAAAATATATGAAAATTGGTGTAGGCACTATGGAAAACAGCACGAAAGTTTCTCAAAAAATTAAAAATGAACGACCGTATGATCCAGCAATTCTACTTCTGAGTACTTATCAGAAGGAAATGAAAACACTAATTCAAAAAGATAACTGCACTTCCATATTCATTGCAGCATTATTGACAATAGCTAAGCCATGGGAGCAACCTAAATGTCCACTGATGGATGAATGCATAAAGAAAATGTCTGTGTGCTTATGTATATCTGTATGTGTGTGTATGTATACAAATGTGTATATGTATATATGTGTATATACATTTATATGCATATATATACAATTGAATATTATTCAGGATTTTTTTTAAAAAAGGAAATCTTGCCATTTGTAACAACACGAATGGAGCTTGAGGGCATTACGCTAAGTGAAATAAGTTAGATGGAGAAAGACAAATACCTTATGATCTCACCTATATGTGGAATCTTAAAGCAAATAAACAAACAACAACAATAAAAAAATGAGATCACAGATACAGAGAACACATTGGTGGTTCTCCGAGGTGGATTGTCCGAGGGGGCAGGAGTGGGCAAAATGGGTGAAAGCAGTCAAAAGTACAAACTTCTATTTATAAAATAAATGTCATAGGATGTAATGTACAGCATGGTGACTACAGTTTAATAATATTGTTTTTGAAAGTTGCTAAGAGGAAAAAAATCTTAAAAGTTCTTGTTACAAGAAAAAAATGTAACTATGTGAGGTAACAGATGCTAACTAGACTTATTTTGGTGATCATTTCACAATATAAACAAATATGTAATCATGTTGTACACAAAACTAATATAATGTTGTATATCAACTATATCTCAATAAAATGAATAAATAAAATTTTAAAATTACAAATAAATAAATAAATGGGTTATCTTAGAGATAACTCTATTTTTTCCCAATAGCTGACAGTATGAGCAAAAATTCAAAGTTATTTTGATCGCTCCCATTTCCTGGCTATATCTACTCCTATTGATCTGGCCCACAACATCTTATGATACTTGATTGGTTCGTGATACTCACTACACCATGGGAACAGATAACATGATAGCCTTTTCCTGTGTTAGAGAAGGGTATTCTGACAGACTTTTTTAAGCCAAAACCTCCTTTCACTTTGCAATATTTGGCCATCCTCCTGTGACTGGCTCTCTCTTACTCATAACCCCTACATACCATGATAAGCAATAGGAATATGATGGGGACAAAGCTTGCATCCTAATATGACCTCCACCAGGTGGTTGGAGATGTGTGTTTTTGTGATCTCGTTCATAGGCTATAGTGATAAATAGCAGATGATTCATTCCCAAAAGTCAATCTGCAGCTAATGTAGGACTAGATACACAGGAATTATTTAGGTAAGTTTGTTGAAACTATGGTTCTATACAGCATCCCCTCAAAATTGCAATTTGCAGATTTGAGTTAGGGTCTGACATTGTGACTTGTTTTACTTTCTTTCAACTTTCCAGGTTATTTTGATCTGCAGACCAAATGCAGATATAATATGTAATATATATATACATACATACATAGCATCCATCCAAATCTCGAAAAGCCTTCTGAGGATCCAGGTTCTCCTGATGTCTCAGAACCAATGGTATCCCTTGGAATTTCTCACAAGATCAAAACTGAAATTAAATTACCTACATGTAGTCTGGGAGGAAAACTAAGCCAAACATTTTTGAGACAAAAGGGAACAGGTTATCACTGCTGACTCTGCTTAATAGATTAAAAGATGTCATGTGTCAGAGGGCTCCACAAAAATCTAATCTACCAGCTAAAAGGAGAGACCTAATAGACAAGAGAAGCATGACTAGAAGCCCATACCTTAAAAGCGGAACTCAGTCCAATTCCAACCAAATATCCCATTTTAAGTCTTCCTCAACAATATATTTGAAAATATTTTACAAAATGCAATATGCTCTTCCATAAAGCCCATTTATCTCATAAGAAGAACCAAGGATGTGAGAGATGGTTTCATCCTTAAGGTCATCTAAGGAAGAAGTAGCCGGGGAATTTTTTTTTTATTATTATTATGTTATGTTAGTCACCATACATTACATCATTAGTTTTTGATGTAGTGTTCCATGATTCATTGTTTGTGTATAACACCCAGTGCCCCATTCAATATGTGCCCTCTTTAATACCCATCACCATAGCCTGAGAAATTTTTAACTCAATATTCTACAAATGGGTAAACAGAATAACTTCTGACAACGCAACATGGACTTTGGGACTTCACATTGATTGTCCTCCCTTCCTTCCTTCCTTCCTTCCTTCCTTCCTCATTCTCTCCCTCTCTCCCATTCTTCAACTACAAAAGTGATGAATACTTAGCAAAGATTCAAACAATAAAGAAGTATATATGTGGAAAAATGGAGAATTTCTCCATCTGCCCACCTCTTCTTCCCTTGGAGGTATTCATGGAATATTTAGAGTCTACATAGAATCTTTCTGTACTATGTCAATCTGAGCTGCTATAACAAATACCATAGACCAGGTGCCTTTAACAATAGATACTTATTTCTCACAGTTCTGAAGGCTGGGAAGTCTGAGATCAGGGTGCCAGCATGGTTGGGTTCTGGTGAGAGCTCTTTCCCTGTTTTGCACATGGCTACCTTCTCACTTTTCCTCACATGGCAGGGAGAACAAGCTCTGGTCTCTTCCTCTTCTCATAAGGACGTTAATCCCATCATGACCACCCTTGGAACGACATCTAAATGTAATTACCACCCAAAGGCCTCACCTTCAAATACTATCATGTTGGAGATTAGCACTTTAACATATGGATTTTGGGGAGATATATTCAGTCTATAACACACACCTTCTATTCATTTACACATTTAAATAAGTATATATTGCTTTTTTATTAAAAAAATAGGAATATGTTGTATGTACTCTTCTAAAGTGAGTTTTTAAAAAAAACCTTAAATATAGATCATGAACACCTTTCCATTTCAGTTCTTGTAGATCTATGTCATTTTGTTAAATAGCTATGTGATATTCCATAGTATGGTATTTCCAAAATTTGTTTAACCATTTGCCTATTGACTGACATTTAGATTGCCTTCAATTTTTGCCCATTACAAATAATCTTGCAATTAACATATATGACCTTATGAGTATGTGACAATATTTTATAAATTAGAATAGAGTCCTAGAAGAGGAATGAGAGGTGGTGGGCAGTCCTAGGACACACACATTTAAGGTTCTGAAATACACTGCTAAATGGTCCTCGGAAAGCTATCCCATTTTCATTCTTACCCACAAGCCCTTCTGTTCACATCCTTGTATCAACAATCTTTTACATTTAAAACATATAGCCCATCATGTGACATAATTAATGTAAATACTCAATAAATAGTATTTTATGATAAAAAATTGAAATAAAGTTTCAACCCAGATTGCATCATGCTTGTCAATATGTTGCTTTATGATTAACCTTAATGGTCCTATGCATATGAGTTCTTATTAGAGTATCACATGACACCACACTAACTACTAAAAACTGTAACTCTCAAAATTCTGGGGCACGTCTGGTAGAACAAGAAAGTCAAGGAGAGCTGGAGGTAACCAGCTGGGTCCCTGCATTTCAGGAGAAGCAGCAGAGAACACAAAAACATGACTACCTTCACATATTCCTCACATCTCACAGCCAGGGGAACCAAATTTATTCTGAAGGCAAAAAATGTCACTTGGTGAATAAAATTGAGAAAAAATATTAGCATGAAGGGACATCTGCTGTGATCACAATGAAATACTGGCACATAGACCATTTTAAGATGACTTAACACCCACAACAATGAAATTAATGTATGGACGGAAGACTCAGCAACTGCTTCTCTGTACCTGTGCTCCTTGCTAAAAATCCTTAGCCCAAATGATTCCTTTTTTTAAAGTTTTTATTTAAATTCCAGTTAGTTAACATACAGTGCAATATGAATTTCAGGTGTAAAATACAGTGATTCAACACTTCCATACAACACCCTGTGCTCATCTCAAATGCATTCCTTAGTCCCCATCAACTATTTAACCCATCCCTCCACCCACCTCCCCTTTGGTAACCATGAGTTTGTTCTTTATAGAAGAAGAAGGAGGAGGAGGAGGGGGAGGAGGAGGAGGAGGAAACAATTTGGGGCTTAATAAAATAAAACTAAAGAAAATCATTAAAAAAAATCCTTAGCCCAGACCCACGAATCACTGGAATTGCTCCAAAAATTGCCAAAATAACCTCTGAGAAACAGATGGTTATGAAGGCTTCTGTCCAGATGCCAGAACCCCATATGCTTGCCAATCTGGGTTTCCAGCATGCACCAGTATACTTAAAATTATATTTTTCCTTTTCCTGCCATGTTCACTCTACCATAATTAACAAGGCTCTAATACTTTTCCAGAAAACCAGAAACATCACAACCTGTTCACCTTCCTTTTATAAATAGAAAGATGAAAAGCAAGTGTCAGATGCCCTCAAGCCTTCAACATCATCTGCAGCTCAACTATTTGGGGCTCGTGTTAGTGGTCTTCAGGAAGACTTTTTATAGTTTTTATTTCACCCGTACCATTGTCTCCCCAGGCCCTCCAAGCACCTCCGTACCGAGAGGGCCACTATCTGATTCCTTTCCAAGTTGACTAGCAAACAAACACATGAAAAACCCCAATAGTTTCTGGAAAGAAACTAGTCACAGGTTTTTTGTTGTTGTTTTTTCCAGAAATATGAGAGGATGGTAAGGAAGCAGATTCTTCAGGACAATAGTAGAATTTCTCCAGCCAGCGATACCAGTGAATATACTCCACACACCATGATGCCAAAACCTTTGGCACCATCCCAGAAGTTGAACTTCTAGATATCAAAAACAGAGCACTCTGATCAGTACTTAAGGTTACATGCCACAGGGAGAATTGAAATATTTGCCAAACACAAGTTGACCCTTTGGAGAGTTCAGAGATGCCATTGTTCAAAGGTCAGTCTTTCCAATGATCAGTTTTTCTACTGACTTGTTTACTTGTTCCTGGACTAGACTGCCCACCCCCTCCAGGGTCTGGCACGAATGAGTATGGAAAATGTCCAAAATTCCACAAGTTGTCCATTTCTGTAATAGTCAATTTGGCATATTTACATGGTGTTCCAAAGTAGGGCTTTAAAGCTACCAATCATTATAAAGAGCATTCTCTCACATTTTCTATTTTCCCACTAATCTGTGTATCATACCTGTGCTATTGGAAAGGAAATACCCTTAAACATTTAACCTTTTAACAAAAAAGAAAAATTCCTTTTAGTGAATATTTTGGAGTTGTAGCATAGTATGTTGATTTTATTAGTAAATCTGAAACAAAGTTGGATTTTTTTTTGTTTCCTTGCAACGTGCAAATTTGAATCAGCAATTTAAAAATGAGCATTATGACACTAATTACATTTTAATGATTAAACCTTGGAAGTGATGCTGATTTAAGTCAAAATGACTTTTGAAGGTGTTTTTCTTGCCTGCAGCTATCTGGATACCTGACAGGAGGGAGATAGAAAAAGAAAGAGTAAAAAGAAAATGGTGATCTAACCATTAAAAAAGTGGGTTTAGAGGTTCTGCTTATTTATTTGAATTAGGGCTGATAACCATGATGGGAAGATCTAGTTACAAAAAGCAACATTTGGACATGTTTCAGCATGCTCAGGACACTATGTTTGCATTTGCTTTATGAAAAGCCAACATTAAGGATAAAAAATTAACGACAAAGACATAATTTCTGTACATTTACAGGCTACCTCCCACTGTCACATGATCTTATGTTTAGTTCCCCTTGGGCCACTAAAAAAAAGAAGAAAAGAGATAAGTTTGGAAAGAGTTTCCTCAACAGAAAATTGAAACTAAAATTCAGGGAGATTACATGCAAACACTGAAATCCTAGAACATTTTGTTCTCAGCATTTCTTCTTCCCGAGGAGAGAGGTGGAAACTGCCAAAATATAAATGATAAAAAATGTTTACTTTTGAAAGCTAATAATAATGTGTTAAAGTTAAAACCTTCTGAAAACACTGCATTTAGGGGCACCGGTGTGGCTCAGTCAGCTAAACATCAACTCCAGGCCAAGCCCCGAGTGGGGCTCCGTGCTCAGAGGGAAGTCTGTTTTGAGATTCTCTCTCTCCCTCTCTCTCTGCCCCTCCCCGCAACTCGCACTTGGACTCACGTGTGTGCGCATTCTCTCTCTCTCTCAAGTAAATAAATAAATGTTTTTTTAACTGCATTAAACATATTGGCTTTCTATAAAAACTGACAAAGGGCTAAAATAAATGCAAGCATGAATGATCTAAAACAAATTGGAATGGATGAATATTGTGCTTCTGTTGGAGACCGGTGTTTTATTTATGAAAAATTTTCATTGATTTTGCTATGCACTTTCTAGGGAAGTTCACAATCTTGGTTCATAAACTTAAGGCTACAACTACTCTAAAATTTTGCATTTTACAAAGCACACTGTCCGTGCTGCTAGGTCTTTGTACATGCTAGTTCTTCTGTGGAGAATTTTACTCTTTATAATCCCTGCCAGACAGAAGACTGACCAACGATGACATTTCTCATTCAGATGGAATGGAAGAGAATTCAGATAGTGACATAGGTATAAGATAATTTTTTTATATTATAAAGATGGCAATTCAAGTCAGTAGGTTAATTATTTAGTCCATAACTAGTGTTTAAAAATTTGTTAATTACCTGGAAAATTAATAAATGTAGACCCCGGCCTCATACCTTAATCAAAACTAGATTTCAGAGGTCCAATAGGATGAATGAAAAACCATGAATGAAAATCATAAATATGAATTTATGAATTATAAAAATATTAGAATATTGTTTAGGAAAGTAATTTTTATAATAAGCATGCACAATGAGGAAATTCATGGAAAAAAACAAATAATAAACATGAGACGATGACAAGCTCAATAATATTCAGATAAATATAAATTGAAATATCTAATCTATACTAGTTAACAGTTACTACAATATCTTATTAATAAATGAGGAAGTAAAAAAAGTCATTCTCAAATGTTACATGTGAAATTCTAAATTGGTATAAGGACTTTAAAGGGCAATTAGACAATAACTTAAAATTCTGAATATGCATACATATCAACCCAGAAATTTTAGTTTTGAGGAATCTATCTTATAAAAATACTCCTACATTTGTATAAAGGCACACATACACAAACACACACACACATTCATTATAATAGCATTTGTTATGGCAATCAAATGAAGACAATAAGAGTCCACCAACAGGAGGTTGGTTAAAACAATTAGAATTCAAGCACATAACAAAAAAATGGAACCACTATTAAAATGTACTTACCAAGTTGGAAAAATGTCCAAGATATACATTTAAGCCAAAGAGAATGTTTCAGAGCAATATACACTAAATCTTTATATATACAAACACAAAATGTACTGTTTGAATGTTTTACAGGTACATTTATAGCTGTTATAATTACACGTGTATGCTCCAGCCTGCTCAGGTGCCATGTCCTTTTTGAACCTTTCTTGATCCCCCCTATGAATATGATATCCACCTCTTAATTTAATCTCATACCTTATACAGACACCTGTAATTCCATTACCATCACACCCTATATAGTTTTGATCAAATAAAGATCAAAATTTTTTCAGTGGATGTAGGGTGCTGAATTTTCAGAAATGTATGCTAATTTCCCACACCACAAATATCGAAACCATGTTGGAAATAAAAAAATCAGAGGCAATCTTCCAACAAATACTTGGATTCTCAAATGTTTGCCTAAACAGGCTCCAGATGATACAAGACGTAGAGATAATGCACCATGGCGTGCCCAGGGTCATGGCACTCCCCACCCACCGAGAACAGACAGACTCCTGGGAGGAGACTGGGGGAATCTCCTCTGCTAGGAAGCCTGTGCCTTGTAATGGTCCTTGATTTTTAAATGTCTAATCAAGTGTGGGCAGATGGGAGCCAGAGAAGGAGAAAGAGTGTGAGCCCTTTGCATGCTTCAGCAGCCCTCAGCGGGGAAGAGCGGGCAGTTCAAACAGATGTTCCACAGCTATTAGCCTAACATCTGCTCCCATGAACTCAGTTGCCAGGCAAGGTTTACAGACATTAAGATTGTGCTAGTGGCTATAAATTTGAAGATCTGCTTGGATTGAGAAGGACTAAGTATATAGTGTGAGGGGAAGGAAAGCAAACATGTAGAAACAATCCGAATACTATTCAAGTATACCTCGTTTTATATTTTTAAAATAGCATCAGTCTCAGGTAGTAGAACATCTCAATGCTGAAATATTTCTGTAAAAGGACAGAATAATTGAAGATACCGGATGTCTTTAAGATTTCCTACAGATTTTCCTTACCCATCTCTCTGTAAAAGCCACTGATGGGTCACTCAACTCAACCTGAGATTTTCCTCCAACTTCCAACTCGTTTCTAACCATCATCTCCAACTTAAAGTTCAAAATCACTAAGATATTTAGAAGTTTAACAGAATGCAAACCAATCCAGCATAAAGTTGTATTTTGATAGATGATAGATAGATATTATACATTTATAAAAACATGTATATTTTAGACATATGATTCATTGTTGGTATATGAAACCCTCTGTGAAAAATAATGGCAGACAGCATCTTAAAGCAGTTATAAAATGTTAAGGTTATTTTTTTCTGATGAATTACACAGAAAAAAAAATTCCAGCCCAAGTGCCAACTGGAATAAGACAAAGAAATTTTTTCTGAAACTCTCAGAGGTATCTTCTAATGTAGTGATCCTCAAAATGTGACCCCAGATAGCAGCATCAACATCACCCGGGAACTTGTTAGAAACGCTGTGGGTGCGGCCCAACAATATGGATTTAATGAGCCCTCTAGGTGATTCTGATGCTTACTCAAGTTTGAGAACCACTATCTCATGGTTATGGTTTTTTAGGCTCTGGTAAGCTCAGCTTGGGGTAAATTGACTATTTGTGTTTGGCTGAGTTGGCTTACTGGGCTTATTCAGTATTTAAGAGGGAAGCACTTGGTCATTATACATACATACATGTATTTTTAAATGAGCAAGTATTTGAATATGAGCCATGCTGACAGTGGAATATGTAATCTAACATTTTTGTCTGATTTATAAATGCTTAAGTTTGAAGTCTTCTAAAACTTTGACAACTGAGTGCAGTGATTTATACTTAACAAATTATTTCTATTGAAAAAATATGTGCTAATTGGGCTTATCCCAGTATATTTGAATAGCCATATCTAAATGAAAATCTAGACAATATCTGTTCTCATTATAAAAGAAACCTTTCTGTAGTATGTCTCTTCCTTGACTTCAACTCTACTTCTACAATTCTTTCTTGCTATCATAGTAACTAGATGATTATCTTTCTTGATACCCTCAAATTATTAACAGCCTTTTGTGGAGTACACATTTGATTTTTGACACAGATTAAAACTCAGCACCTTCTTATTACAAGTATGTTAGGGGAATAGCCTTTCTTCCTCCTGTACAACTTAGTGTGAGTTTTTCAAGTCTCCAAATGTTCTAAATCTTGGATGAATTTTATGTAAAACCATGGTATAAAGTCAATGTTCATATTTCTTTCTCAAGTAGTTCAAAGGCTAATCAATAAGATGAAAGGCATAGAAATGTACATGTAAATTATTAGTATTTGCCATTGAGTCTAACTAAATTTGAAATCACAAATACACAGGCAACATAGTAATCTTGATTATGAAAGAAATGTTGTGTTCCACTAACTCCAAATACTTTAATAGAAACACTAATTATATTGTAACTTAATTGAAACGGTCAGAAGTTCAGATGATTATATAGAGAAGCAAATAAAGGCAATAAGTTAACAAACATTTTATATAATTACTAGAGTGTTTAGGACACGATTAAAGTAATTTTATTCTTATTTCTGATTTGCCTTAAATCCCTACATTAATATCCCCAAGATGAAGGCTAAATAATGGGACATTGCCATAGCTCTCTCTATTTTAACATGCTATTCATCATGTCTCTTCAGTTTTGTCTTTTAACATAATATATATAAAATAAGCCATAAATTTTACAAGCTATGGGTTAAATTCTCCATTTGATTTCTGTTCATATTATGTGCCTTTAAAGATTTAATTAATCACAATTTTCATATTCAAAATCAAATAGCTCAGCAATTACAATCAAAAATTTCCTTCAGCTGGGCCACCTGGGTGACTCAGTTGGTGAAGCATCCGACTCTTGATTTCGGCTCAGGTCATGATCTTAGGGTTGTGCGATCAAGCCCCGCACTGGGCTTCATGCTGGGCATGGAGCCTGCTTAAGATTCTCTCTCTCCCTCTCTTAAAAAAAAAAAAAAAATCTTACAGCTAATATCTTAATTTAAAATGTCAAACCAAAGGTAATATTTCTATTTAGGGAAAATGACACATTAAAATGTTTTGCATGATGTGGATTACATAGAAACTTGAATTCCTCAAGCCCTAAATGGAAGGAAAAAAAAAGATCCACTACCATAAGGAATATACATCTTAATTTTGAGGGAGGGGGTGATAAATCACTTCAAAATATTATTTAATGTCTCTCTTCTCGGCTTTTGCACGCCTCTGCCTCTTTCTCATTCAGCAATGCCAGTGCTGGGAACTGGGGGCAGTAACAAGGAAAGGCTGCCTTTGCAGTTTGTTTCTACTCTTGGCTCCTCCTTGTCCTGAGCCTGACTTAAGTTGCAGTTGTCACCAGCAGCTCAGGTAACAGAAACCCCAGCGTGTTCTGAGACCTTGCCAAGAGCAGCGATTGTCTAGCACGAGTGGGTGCAGGAATATGCCTGGCACCCCCACGGGAGCATTCTGAGCTGCAAGACAAACCTCTATTAATGGCGCATACTAATGATCTTTACATTTTAATTAGAAATGCTTGAGTTAAGATCACTCGCTGAAACCGTAATGAGCAAAGGAAGGCTTACCTCTTGTTCCTCTGCTTTTCAGCTGCAAGAAAAAGCAATAAGCTGACCTGAATCAGGTCAGAGCAAATATCAAGGAAATTCATTAGAAATCTGTGATTTGGTCCAAGCTGGAAATACCAGGTATTTCCACTTCCAAGCCAGGAAAACATAAGGTTAGCAAAGGGAATAGTGCACAGAGGTCCATCTCTCTCTGTTTCCATTCACTCGCATGCGCATACAATTTTGACTTTGCCATATCCAATCCTTTCAGTACACAAAAACCAAAAGCCACATGCTTAAATCAATGTCTAAAGGCTTCATCAAGTTCGAATATTTTCCTAAGCAATTTGAAGGTTTTTGTTTGCTTTGTTTAAAAGAACCAAGTTTATACTAAATAAGCTCAGATTTATTTCTTGGCTATTATAATAACAAAAAAGGTAGATTTCATACTTTGGAGAATATTTTTGGACAATTTCCTTTAAACTGAAGACTAACATGTTCCTTTTGAAAACGGAGACAAGCTATAGGCAGTATTAAAAGATGATTTTATTGGGTAAGAAAGTTCTATGAAACTCTGCTCTCCCACCACCAATGAGTTCTAAAGCACCATCATCTCCATGGAAGCTATCGAACATTTGGTAGTAAGTTCTCAAATGTGGAGAAGAAAGTATCAGCTCTAGGCTCTGTACCAGGAAATGGCCTTGAGGCTCTCCTCCAATAGAAACAAATGCATGATGAGTGGCATCTCTTAACTATTCCACATCTGTATAATTTTAACCCAGATGTTGCCTCAACTTCCATTCTTCAAATATGTGGAGGAGGGCTTCCTGAAGTGAGGTTTCCAGACATCTGGTGGTCAGTCAAGTGGTCTTCAGATAACATGAAAGCTTTTGAAGAAAAAGCAATGGAACGATTATGTTAGCAAGCATTTCATAAACTTATGATGTGAAACAATTTGATTGTCACAGAAATCTTGTTACACGTATAATAATCATCACCTTCTGAAAAGTTGTTGTAGGCACAATAAGTGTGTTTATCAATTTTCTTGCCTCTTCTTCAGTTAACAGAATGCATTTTTGTCTCTGCTGATGAATTATTCCACTATTTGTGGTATATTTTTTATAATTGTGAATTTAATATTTTCTATTGTAAGTATCATGCTGAGTTAATGCCCCTATTTGAAAATTTGGATCAATGACTCAAAAAGGGTTCAATGATGTGTGAAAGTAATGATGACAATAATAATAATTTCTATATCTCAGAAGGTCATTTAAATAAAAAGAAAATGGAACTCCACTGCAAATATAGATTATGAGTTTGTATATATTCAAGTATGTGAATCTGCTTTTGTGATGGTTTTCCATAAGCGGATGAGAAGGGAAGTGAATATCTGAAAATGGATATTTTGGGGAGACAGCAAACTTACTGGCTCCCAGTCCAATTCTATTTTCTATTTTGAAACTTTTTTCCCAAATAATGACATAAACCCATAGAAGCTTCATTTCTAAGATAGCAAAGTGATTTCTTATGAAAACAACTTGAGTTAACACAATACAAGTATCTAATAATGCTTTTCAATGTAAAGTTAATTTTGTCATCTGGCTAAAATGGGACTAAAACTAGAGTGGTATCATTCACAGTGGCCTTTCCCATAAGCCTAGATCTTTTCGTTCGAATAATGATTTAAATCTCTTAAACCATTAACAGTCTTAAACACTTGCTCATTAAACTCAAGGTTTTCTATTTTAGATTATTGTGTCATTTACATATAATGATTTGCCTCTGCCTTTCCAATAGTTCTCATTTCTACTTCTTTTTTTCTTTTTTTAATCAAATTTATTGCTTGGGCTTTGTCTTTGAGCACAGTGTTGAAAAGGTATAGTAATAGCATCTTCATCTTATTCCTCACTAAGAATGCTTCAAAAGTTACACCATTTTCCGTGATGCTTGCTGTAGACAGCCCATGGATAACCATTAGCACATTAAGAAACTTCCCTTCTTCAGGGGCGCCTAGGTGGCTCAGTCAGTTAAGCATCTGTCTTCCATTCAGGTCATGATCTCCGGCTCCTGGGATGGAACCCTATGTCCAGCTCTCTGTGGGGAGTCTGCCTCTCTCTCTCCCTCTGCCTCTCCCTTTCCCCTTCCCCTGCCCCCTGCTTGTGTGCTCTCTCTCTCTCAAATAAAATTAAAAAAAAAAAAGAAACTTCTCTTCTGTCCCAAGTGAAGAGTTTTTAATATTAATTGGTGTTAGATTTTATTAAATGTTTTTGAAGGGCATCAGTTGAAATAATTATATGATTTTCCCCCCTTAATCTGTTTCTACAGAGAATCAAATTAGATTTCCTGATGAAAAATCTGAATTCCTGCTATAATCCCTACTTACTCATACCTTCAATATTCTGCTGCAATTTCCTTGCTAATACCTTACTTGAATTTTTGAATCTATATTTATAATTAGAATATTACTAGAAGTTTGCCTTTTTGTGTATTAAAATCATACAGTTTTGGTATCACTCTAAAGCTAGCTTTGGAAGATTAATTAGATAGCTTTCCACCTTTTTTAATCATCTGGAAGAATTTCTAAAACATGAGAATTAGCTATTAATTTACATTTTCTTAGAAAAATAATAGCAATTTTATTGGTCTAAATCTGTAAGTAGTATCTTGTTCAAATTTGTTCGTCTCCATAGCTCCAGTTAATAGCCCTATATTTTATATTCTATTACTATTTTAGTATTCATGTTATTCCCCTCTTGATCAAACTTAGCAAATATTTATCAATTTGGACATCTATTACTTTTATTAATTGATAAGACTTTTATTCTATATATACTTCAAATTTTACATGTATTAATTCCTTATTATTTATTTACTTATTCATCTAATATATAAGAATTAGGGCATAATTTAAATTTTCCCTTTGATAATGCTATTCACTTTGATCATGGATTTGCATGGGATCTGCCATGTTTCTCTAAATTAAAACTGGTTGGTAATTGTTTTGTGAGAAGGTAGTTTGAAACCATTTAAATACCCTGTTTCTGATCAAGCTTTTAGTCTGTTCATTCATTTAATTGTATCATCATGGATTTATGGTTTCCTGTTTTATCAATGGGCTGTAATCTACTAATTATTCTGATACTCAAACTGAACTTGGTTTGGCCAGTGGGAACCCCTCCGAGAAAACTTTTGAGGGGTTCAGTTGTCTGTCATAGGATCCTTTTTGTGGAGAATGGTTGCCCCAGAGTACTTTTAGCAGACAGACCTAGGGAATATATGTGTGTATACACTTAACACATTCATAAACATACATATATATCAATGTTCAGTGTGTTTCTAAATACATAACTCTATTTATTTTTATAGTTATCTATCTTCCTCGATCTATGCTGAAAGTCGTTAATTCACATCAATAGTGTCGAATCCAATCTACAGGGTCCACTCTAGTTTTCCCTCTCGCTATATTTATAACACCTTTTCCAACCATGGGAAATGGATATTATCTTTAGTATATGTGTTTATTTAATCAACTCCTCCCCATATAGAGAATATTCCATCTCTGCCACCACCCATTCCCTTTCCAGAGACTCAAAGCCAGCTTGGATATTCTCCTCACCCCAACTGTGTCCTCACTTGCCATGCCAGCCACCCCACATACCACAAACACACACACACACACACACACACACACACACACACACACACACACCCTCAGATAGCTTGGACTCTGATACCTTACAGAAGGCCACTCATCTTCATGGATTTCTTCAGGTTCTGACTAACCATGCGAGGCCACCCTTGTATATAGAAGCCCTTCTTACCCTGTGAGACCTCTGACTGCCGGCCCACTCTGGGCCACCATGGCTCCCATTTCCAATGACATCAACACCTTTATCAGCCTCATCTGAATTATTAAGGAAGGAAAGGGAAACGGAGAGAAAAAAAAATAAACTGCATTCTATCCTACATTGATCTTTCATAAATATTATGAAAAACTTGAGAAAACTTTTTACAAGGATAAGTATTTGTTCATATAGCTCAATCAACAAGCATTTATTGAACACCTGTTGTGTGCTGAGCTGAGGTAATATGAAAGAAGTATGAAAAGGTTCTTGTCATGTAGCTACTTGAAATTAGATTGGAAACTGAATAAGGAACAGAATAATAAAGGTTCATTATATTTTCTATAACAACAGAAATACAAAAAGGAAAATATATAACTAATAGTTATATTAGATTCTCAAATTGTCATAATACATAGTTTGCTTTGAGGTAAACTTTTCACACCTGATGTCTATGCCTTTTCTTCCAACAGCATTGAGGCTCACTTATCACTGAGCTTTTTATTAATGCTTCAGAATGGATGGTGGTAAGTTTCACTCTGCTAAATTACTGGAGCAGACACTTATTATTTTGGTAGTACTGTCATCAGAACTAAAGCATAATAAAGTCACAGTACAATGCAAAAAAAAAAAGAAATCATGACTTAAAAAAGTAAAAGAAGAAAATGAAGAAATATATTGCAGGGTAATTCTTAAAACATGCTTGCTGTAGGTTGGGCTGACTCAGAAATGTAATTTATATTTTAATCATTTCCATAAAGGTCTACATTTCATTTTGGAAGTATAAAGCCAAAAGCATAGCTCCCTGTTCTGGCTGTGAGTATGGAGGCTGTGATTGTGGACCCATGCAGTACTCTACAAGAGTACTAAAAAACAGAAACGGGTACCCGTGGGGAGAGGAAAAGGCAAGGAGCCAAAGGAAACAAAGGAAGAGAACAGTCTGCTGGGTGGCCCTGAAGGATTGGAGGGGAAACGGAAGTAGCTGCTGCCAATTGCTACTGTCACCACAACTGTCGTCATTTTTGATGGTTCAAAGAGAACTGATTTCATTCGTGTCTTAGTCTACATGGATTTTTTTAAAGGGATTACAGTGGCTGAGAGTATAACGTCATAGCTGAAGGACCAAATACTAAGGTCTACAGCAAGAAATGACAACTGCTATTTTTTTAAGGATTTTATTCATTTATTTGAGAGAGAGAGAGAGCGAGCACAAGCAAGAGGGTGTGAACGGCAGAGAGAGAGAGAAGCTGCAGGTGCCCCAATGACAACTGTTATTAAAATCATTAATTGTTGTCCTCAGATACTGCCTTTGTCAAGATAAGTGTGCAGAAATGATTATGGAAGCAATTATTCATGCTTTTCAATTTCACAAGTATGTTTGAGCTTCACTCTCGTGCTTTCTACAGGAGTGACTGAGACTCAGTACTTTTTTTTTTTTTTTGAGAGTGGGGCAAGGGCAGAGGGAGAGGGAGAGAAAAACTCTTAAGCAGACTCCCCACTGAATGCAGACCCCAAATGGGGGCTCAGTCTCACAACCCTGAGATCATGACCTGAGCCGAAATCAAGAGTCAGATGCTTAACCGACTGAGCCACCCAGGTGCCCTGAGACTCAGTACTTTTAAGTAATGTCACATATGATCAAGGCATGCCTTAATTAAGCTACAAAATATTTCCCTTGTAGTCAAAGAGAAAATAAAAGCTGATTCCTGAATGCTCTGGTTGTCCTTCCTTGTAATGGACAAAAACTCCCACGTGGTCTTCACTTTCTGCAAATGTGGTTGGTCTTACATTCATTAAATGAGATCTTTGTAAATGCTGCCTACACTCCGCCCCTTTTTCTAAAACTCCTCCTGATAGTCAACCTCTAGGACCCTGCCCCTTTTGTCTAAATTGTTCAATTAGGGAGATACTGACCCAGGCTGGATTAATGGGATCCTCCCTCCTGTGAGGTTACAGCTAGGACTCAGGGACTCTAATCACTTACCTGATGACACTGAATTTTTAAGAATATCTAAATGTAGGGACTGCGGAGACATGCCTCATGTTGGTATTTGTAGTTTTTGCATGAAGAAGCAGAGAAAAATGACCTAAAAGTGACTAGAAGGTGAAGCAGACAGGCATGGAGAAATAGGACCTCTGTCTCTCACGTTTCAGTTCTGGATCTACCGTCAGTCCTTCTAGTGGGGGAAATGCCACAGGTTCCTTGTGGACACCCCCCTCCTTCAACCTGCTTCATATCTAACCTGGCTAGAACTCGACTAAGTTGAGGAAACCTTGTGTCCCATGTATCTGTCAGTGGTTTGCAAGTCTTCCCTCTCACATGGCGACCTCTTGTTCTTACTGGTGGCAGTTTGTCCACGGAACACTACTGAGATTTTTTTATAGACCTGCCGGTGGCTACCAAATGATTCCTGAGCACCTGATCACAGACTCATTGCTCAAGTCCTCCTTTCCACCCAAGTCTCATACCATCAGTCCTAGAACAGATGATCGAAGTAGCAGTGCTCAAGACTGGGACGTTCTATCATCAGTTCAGAGCATCTCTGCTCAAGGTACCTACTAGAGCTCTCGATGTTTGTTTCCTACACAGGTCCTGAAAAGTCCAGCTGATTTTATTAATGCTATGGAATATGCTAGTTAATCATGTTAATCATCTGATTGATTATGCTAACTATCTAGTCCCTCAAAAAAAAAAATCCTTGACAAACACTGGTTTAATTTTGTCAGAGAAGCTATGCACCGTGTTCCCTGAGAATGAATGTACAAGAGATTGCCTTAATGGAGCTATGCTTTCCACCTTTCTTTTCCCCAGCCCACTTCTACTATTTGGCTCTTATTGTTTCATTTTGCTTTTCATGCTTCTTTGTTGTTTTTTAGTTTAGTTTTTATTGTTTTATTATTGTTTGTTTTTGTTGTTCTGTTCAGTTTAATTTTATCTGTACGTTTTTATGGTGAATGTCCTCAAATTACTCGAGTAAAATAATAAAAACATAGTAGTGAAGTCAACCATGAGAGGAGAATACTATTTCCAGGTTCATCCATTTCACTGATGAATCAGCCAGAGATGTGGAGGCACCATGAGATGAAGCATCATGCAGACAAGAAGCTACTGGACTCTCTTTCCTACAAGATTAATGATACCATGTGCTTCCATGTGCTTGGCCCTCTTTCAGGATCTTTTATCCATGTGAACAATTAGTGAGCGTTTACTCTCTACGCAGGAAACAGAAGCAAAGAGGAAAAATTCCTTGCACTTGAGGGATTCAGTCAGTGGAAAAGATACACACGAAGTCAGCTAACAAGAGTATAAGAAAGAAGGAAACGAGCTCTAGGAACATAGGCACATTTGCATGGTAAGATAGAGGACAAGTAGCTGTGTCCTGGAGGGGACAAACAAGGGAATGGTATTTAAATTTGGCAAAAAAAGGAAGAATACGTTGAGAAAAACCATAAAGACAACAAGACATCCCAGATGAAAAGGACAATCTGAACAAAAAAGGGACAGATGCCTAAAGCTTCATCTTCTGTTTGAGAAAGAGTGAAAAGGCAATCAGGAAAATCTTGATTTAGAATTTGTTAGAAACGTGATCTATTTGGAAAGCTATGTTAGGGTGTCTAGACTGAAGATATATCAGATAACACACCCTTCACTCAGAAGGCTCAGCTTTTGTCATTTCAAGTGCTTCTGAAATAAAAAATAATCTAAAGAGAAGGAATAAAAGGAGGAACTCAAGCTGGGATTTGTGGGAATATGGGTGCAGAAAACATGGGGGAGGCCTAAGAACTGAAACCTACTGTTGCCGTTTTCGCTTTAGCTGGGATCCCAACATCAATTCAATCATGAGCTGAATAGCTTCATGTTCTACCAACTGAGCGAGCCAGCTGAAACCTGTTTTTTAAATATGTCTTGTATCCCTTATAAATCTGTGCTTGAGATCAAATGTCTCCAAGGTAACTGACCTCCTCCTCTGGTGTGCCAGATGAACAATGCATAGCTATACTGACATCACACTAGGATTCTTAATCTTTCTGGAGCCATGTGCCATCTAAGAGTATCAACACCCATAAACGCACAGAACTATCATCTCCTTTGCTAGAGCAAGCATCCCGATTTTCACTAATATTTTGTGACAAATTTGTATATAATTAAAGGATGGACATTCAATGTTATAAAATCATTCCTTAGTTCTCTGTTTAAAACACTTCATTTCTTATAAATTAGACATTATAACTTTTCCTATCATGTAGAAATGGCTCTTAATCCAACACAAAACAGATTAACTCAAAAATAATTTAAAGTTTTTGCCCTAAGAGCTACTTCTCTCTTCTTCCTGGAGGATATATATTTAGCACACTGTATCTCTTCTTGTCAGTGTATGTGTGACAATATGCTACAAGGAGACACATAACTAAAACTGTCAAAACTAAGCTACTGACAGCACATTTGTGTGACAGGGCAAATCTAGGCTGACGTACTGTGATAACCAAAGCAACCCAGTCAAAGGGCCACGGGGCAGCTATTCTAACCCCTGGAGGATGGTATTTTGCTAAAGCACAAGGCAATTCTTCCATGTCGAGATGAACCCATAATTTTTAAAGGGAGATTATGGGATGGTCTTACATTGCAATTTTTCACATGTACTCATTTCGAGGATACCTTTAATGTTGTATAAGGTAAGAAGCTGTGGAACAGGAGAACAGAGAACTCCACCGTCAAACAGTTGGGAAGACTACGTAATCAATTCATTGCAAAGGCATTTGCCCTTCAGTCATCTCACACTGTCCTCCGACGTCTTCTCTCCCAGTGCAGCCTCAGAAAGCAGACAGATCTGCAAGGAAAACCAGTGCATGCACAAGCAAGCTCAAGGAGTTTTGGTGTAGTTCTTATCATGTATTTTGTTTCTGGAAACTACAGTGAAACAACACACATGATCTTATCGACTGAAAATAGGTGAGATTTTGGCCCCCTCTTAGCACCTTCTCTTGTACAGCAGCCTCTGATCTCTCTTTAAAAAAAAATCTTCAACAGAAAACTTCAGAGAAATTGATTACTAAAGGGTTTGAAGGCAGATATAAAGAATTATCAGTTCTTACAGAGAATTTGCATGGTGACACATTTATGAGAAGAAACTCCTATCCAGCCAAGCAGAGAGTGGAACAGGATGAAAACATAACATCATAACAAAGTCCTGTGAGGCCCACTGTTCTCTTGCCAGCTGGGCTGCTCCCTTCTCTTATTGAGGAAGCAAACATCTGGGTGGTAGTGGGGCTTCTGGACTCCTGTCTAGGGCCGGACTAAAACAGATCCGGGAAGACAGCGCTCTGCCCACTGTCAGGTGCGCTCTCAGCATCACCAGGCTGCATGGGAATCCCCCACCCATCATCCTGCACCTCGGAGACTCTCCAGACATAAATAAAAAACATTCCACCCACAATCTATTATTTACAGGCCTGCGGCTTCTCCAAGTTTATCAGGGGAGGCACCAGATGCTCCATTAACCCCCTTATCTCTGAGTTCTTCCATAGACGGTACCGGGGTTGACCAGCAAAGAGCATTAAGTATATAATCACTGTGGCAGTTACCTGACGGTCAGACGTCCAGCCACTCATCTATTAGAAACATCTCATCCCTGTATTAAACAATAAGAGGTCTCGAAATGACAAGGAAAGACGTATTCCCTTTCCATATGGGATAGGCAGCGGAGCTATTATAAACATTCATTTGACCAGAAACTATTGATTTAATACCGTACTTAAAATGAAAGTTAATGATTCAATAAATTAGATTATGCATATACTAAGCATGCCCATTCTACCCTAACACAGGAGCACACATTAGAAATGGCAGAGAGTTGATTGAAGCAGAACCAATTGACATAGGAAGAAATGATATTTGAGAACAAGAAAGGAAAGAGGAAAAACACCCAAGCCTGGTAAATAAGAATGTAGGGTCCAAAACCCGACTTTCTGGTTCACATCTGGCTTTACCCCTGGCTGCCTTATGAACTGAACCAGGTATTTAACTTCTCTGTGCCTCCGTTTACTCAGTTATAAAGTAGGAATAGTAGAAGTACACACTCATCGGGTTGTTTTGAATGAGTTTAAATGAGTTAATTCCTGTGAAGTGTGTAGAGTTGCATTTGGCCCAGAATAAGTTCTTGGTAATTATCAGCTGTTAGTAAAGGGCCATATCAGGGAAGCACAAGAGTTAAGAGAATTTGAGTAAGAGCAAAGGATCGTTCACATCACAATAAACCCAGAGGGGATCTCTTTGTTATAGTTTATGACAGACAATAGTTGGTATTTATAATACAGTTCCTGATTTATAATACAATTTTTTAACTTCTGTTAAAAAAAAAAGGTGTTCAAACTGCTATTAGAGTTTTATAGTCTACTTTTTTCACTTAATGTTTAATGAATATTTTCCTGTGAAATTAAGCATAAAATTCATCGTATGGTCATATCTTTTGCCAGTTTCCTACTATCAAGTTCTTTTCAATTCTTGATATTAATAGATGTAGTGAGAAGAAAAACATCAATATTGAAAACAAACAAAAATACATTACTCAGGGCTATTTCTATATACCAGGGAGATGGAGATGGTTCTTTATTTAGGAAAATATCTGGAAAAGTCTCTTTGGGCATGAAAAATAATCCATTCATGTTCTGAAAGAAGAAGAAATTTCAGAAATAAAGGTGAGCTGCCTTGCATTGGAAAGTGAAAAGAATTTTGTTTTTCCCTGGTTGCCTGGGGAGAGTAGGTGGGGCTTGGGAATGAAGAGTCTCCATAGGGAGAAGGCCTCTGGCTCTGTGGTTAGAACACATGAAGCATGCTAGGGCTCTGTGGAGGACATACCAGCAAGAAATTTCCCAAGGTGTCGGATAATTTTCTAGTCATGGTAAAACGTGACATTGACCTTAAAGCTTTTTCTGGTACCATGCTATACTTCCCATTGGTCATCCCTACACCTGATTACCTCCAAACAGTACCTTCATATCACTGATAACATAGGGAATTGAAGGAAGATCCATGCGTAGTGTGGAGAAAGGGGGTCACCAAGAAAGATCAACAGACAACTTTTCTAGCAGTGAAATCTTTAGGAGAGTTACTAAACCACACTGTGCATCAGTTTTCATCTTATAAAATGGTGATAATGCCACTTCAGTCAGATAATTGCAATGCAAAACTTAAATGTTAGAAAGTGGCTGGCAGTAGTATGTGATTAATAAACATTAACTATAAAAGTCTACTCCAATGAATCTCCTTGTACACATCCCTAACTGAAGGTATTATCTACAAAGTTCCCAAAAGAATTTCTAATAAGAGGGGTGCCTGGGTGGCTCAGTCATTAAGCGTCTGCCTTTGGCTCAGGTCATGATCCCAGGGTCCTGGGATTGAGCTCTGCATCGGGCTCCCTGCTTGGCTGGAAGCCTGCTTCTCCCTCTCTCACTCCCCCTGCTTATGTTCCCTCTCTCACTGTGTCTCCCTCTGTCCAAAAAAAAAAAAAAAAAATCTTAAAAAAATAAAAAAAAGAATTTCTAATAAG
Source organism: Callorhinus ursinus (assembly GCF_003265705.2). Taxonomy (NCBI): domain Eukaryota; kingdom Metazoa; phylum Chordata; class Mammalia; order Carnivora; family Otariidae; genus Callorhinus; species Callorhinus ursinus. Next base: position 108,478,158 of record NW_027397063.1, read on the forward strand.
AAAAAATCTGGTTTTACTTGTTCTGCAGATAAAAACTGAGAGGAAGTCAAGAATTCAAGCAAATACGAAAATACTAGAACAAATATGTGATTAACTACATATAGTGTATAATCTTTCCCAATTCCTTTCTGTGAAAAATATCCATGTAAAATAAATACTGTGGGGATAAAGAATAGACTCCTACTAAGGACCATACTTTGTATCAGTATCCTTTGGCTACACGTTATTTTTCAGCCAAGCAAAAATTACACAAAAGAAGACTCCTGAAATGTCTAGATCTATGCCTAATTCTAATTACTTCTAAAATACATTTTCTACTAATAAATATTTTTTTAAATTTATTTTTTAAAAAGGATTTTATTTATTTATTTGAGAGAGAGAGAACAAGCAGGGGTGGAAGGGTAGAGGGAGAGAGAGAAAGACAGAGAAGCAGACTCCCTGTTGAGTAGGGAACCTGATGTGGGACTCGATTCCAGGACCTGAGCCAAAGGCAGAAGCTTAACTGATTGAGCCACCTAGATGCCCCTTTACTAATAAGTATTAAGAGGAATGTTAAATTATACACAATATGTTCAATTTAATAAGGCAGAGAAGTAAGCCACATTTTAATTTTTATTTATTTTTCATAGACTTTATTTTTAAGATTTATTTATTTATTTGAGAGAGAAAGAAAGAGATAGCGGGGGAGGGACAGAAGAAGAGAATCTCAAGCAGACTCCCCACTGAGTGTGGAGCCAGCCACGCACTGGGATCGGTCTCAGGACCCTGAGATCATTATTTAAGCCCAAATCAAGAGTCAGTCACTCAATCGACTGAGCCACACAGGTGTACCAGTCCACCTTTTTTTTTTTAAGATTTTATTTATTTATTTGAGAGAGAGAGAAGGAGAGACAGTGAGAGAGTACAAGCAGGGAGGAGAGGGAGAAGCAGGCCCCCTGCAGAGCAAGGAGCCTGATGCAGGGCTCGATCCAGGACCTTGGGATCATGACCTGACCCGGGGGTAGACGCTTAACAGACTGAGCCACCCAGGCACCCCTCCCAAGCCACCTTTTTATTTTTTATTTTTATTTTTTAAATTTTTTATTGTTATGTTAATCACCATACATTACATCATTAGTTTTTGATGTAGTGTTCCATGATTCATTGTTTGTGCATAATACCCAGTGCTCCATGCAGAACGTGTCCTCTTTAATACCCATCACCAGGCTAACCCATCCCCCCACCCCCCCCTCTGGAACCCTCAGTTTGTTTTTCAGAGTCCATCATCTCTCATGGTTCATCTCCCCCTCCAGTTTCCCCCCCTTCATTTTCCCCTTCCTGCTATCTTCTTCTTCTTTTTTTTTCTTAACATATATTGCATTATTTTTTTCAGAGGTACAGATCTGTGATTCAACAGTCTTGCACAATTCACAGCGCTCACCATAGCACATACCCTTCCCAATGTCTATCACCCAGCAGCCCCCTCCCTCCCACCACCCACCACTCCAGCAACCCTCAGTTTGCTTCCTGAGATTAAGAATTCCTCATATCAGTGAGGTCATATGATACATGTCCCAGGCCACCTTTTTAAAGAGAGCTTATTCAAAATGCAAATATATGCTTTGAAGAATAAGTTTCACTTATTCAGAAAATTTGGTTATCTAGAATAAGTCATCTCCTAAATGTGCCAGCTAACTTAAGTTCTAGTTTACTACTCTTCTGAGATTTGTGCATTTCACTCTCTTAATCCTGAAAAAACAACTTGCAGAAAGTTTTTTCAGCTATTTATTCTTCCACTGGCTGCAAGTATTCATTTACCCATTCATCATGAGACCAACAAATATTTACTGCGTGGCTATTCTGTGCCAGGAATTGGGTACCATGTAAGGATATGTTCCGATTTCAGAGAGTTTGGTTTCACTGAACACAAGGTTACATATATATGCTGTCCTCCTTTGGTTATGCAGAGTGTGTGCCTTTTTTAATTGCCAACTGTCATGGAGAGCTTGGGAGGATTTCCACAAGGTCCTATAGTACAGACTAAAGAAAGGGCCTCACTGGGGACATGGACAAGCCAAGCCTGCAAGGCAGAGGCCCCAACCTTTCATCCTTCAGCACACATATGTGCCTGGACACACCTGGAGGACCCCTGCCAACGGGCTGATTTCCCTTCTTATAAGGCAAACATGAAAACAAGCTTGTCAGTGTGTGTGTGTGTGTGTGTGTGTGTGTGTGTGTGTGTGTGTGTGTGTTTGAAAAAAAAGAGAGAACGTAGGGGTATGGGAGAAAAGAGAGAAAGCAAAAGTGAGGGTAAGGTGGTAATCAGAATACTGGGGAGGCAGGCACATCAGATTAAGTTTTAGAGGTTTCTGCGGTAACAGTGGAAAGCCAATCATCCAGCTCTTGGAGCTCATGGCAAGTTAGGTTTAAGCACAGCCCTCCTGCCAGAGGGAGGAAGCCCCTGTCTTGTGGGTGCTGAGCTTGAGTACAGGTGTTCTATGGAGAGAAGGGATAGTCTGTTCGCCATATCTGACTCCTCTTCCAAGTAAACAAGAAACCCCAAAATAATTTTCAGACAATTTGAGGTCTTCCTGTATGACAGCTATTATGCTAGGTATCAAAGACATCAGAATAAATGGATTGAAAAAAAGCCCCTGTTGTCATGTAACTTGCAGCCTAATGGGAGATACAACCAGTACGATTAAAGCTATCATATTATTAGGTGAGCACATTATCAGGATTGTCCAAAATATGCAAGAGATGGTTTTACTTTTATTTTTATGTATAATAGAAATATATAACCAGCACATCAAATTTTTGCAATTATTGCTTGGGATGGGGCCAAAGGAGCAATAAATTTTTTAAAGAGTGGGGGGTAGTTGATTGTTAAAACATGTTAAGTAAATAATAATACAAACAGAACCCAGATATAACATTACAAATTGCTCCTATTGGGATGTGAATTATAAGTTTAGGAAACACCACTTCCTGCCACCGAATCCTCACAAAATTCTGTGAGGCAGGCATTAATATATCTTACTGTCAGAGAATGGACTCTGAAATGTAGAACACTCCTTGAGTTCCTCAGGACATGAAGGACAGACTGCCTGGTTCCACAGCCCTGCACTGACATCAAGAATGCCAATGATCATCAAATATTCTAATTCATGTAGGATTTTCCCAAATGCTAACCCTGTGTAATTAAGTCTCTATCCCACAGAGCAATCTGGAGCCATCATGCTGAGGACCATGACAGGAGTGGCAACTTGCTTCTCCACCGCAGGAATCAATTCTCAGTGTTAGTAGCATTTATTCCGCCCATGCCTTTGCATCCCAAAAACCTGAGGGCAGTTACTTCAAAATTCAGGAAAACATCTACTAATAATCGGTGGCCCCATGGAGAGGTGTTCCACCATAGGAAAAATCAGTAAGAAGAGGAACTAAATATGAACTGAGAGAAAACTGCTGAGCTGGCTTCTACCATGAAAGTCATTAACCAAGCTGGATTAGTAAACTCTTCCAAAGCCACATCTGCCCTATTAAAGCTTTAAGGGCCATATGCCAAAGTGAAAATTAAATAAAGCAACAAAAAGACTGTGCCCAAATGAATTTGGTTTTATTTTTACTACCCAGAGTGAGCCTCTGCACTATAAAGCAACCACAGAGAGACCCTGCCAAGTTGTGGCGGTTTCCCAGAATGCCTTAAAAACTCAGGAGTCTCCACTGTCTCCACTAATGATGCTAGCTACTGGGTCACAAAATGACTTCTATTCTGTTAGGGAAAAGCCCATTTAGGGAAAATTTCATCAAGCAGTGTGAAATGTGCACATCAATTTCAGAATAGTCTGTTAGACAGGGCTTAAAATCCTGTAACAATAAAGGTTGCAAAATGCCTTGTTGCAATCAAAAAGCCTTATTCCTGTCCTAATCATTTCTTTTCCTTCCAGTGTTACTTAGTAGTTCATCCCATAAAAGAAAAGTCTTGGCTCTACATTTGGTAAAGGACAAAAGATATATAGATCCACAAAATTAGATCCTACACTCAAATGCCATGATTGCAAAGAACCTTTCCTGTGTTGTTCATTGCTGGTGGAAGGAAGCATCAGAAAAACTTTAACCCTGGATAAGTTTTAATATTGCCCAGTGTTGAAGTTTAAATTATTTTAAAATTATTTTCTTAGTATAAATATAACTTTCGTGTATCTTCACCAATTTGGGCAGATGATAAATCTGAATTGTGAAATATTTGTTTTGCCTTGCCTTGCTTCTTTTATATTTTCTTTTCTTTCAAGTATGTGCAGTAACTCAAACCAGACCAAAAATGTTCCCAACAATCTGTTTCAGTGAATAAGAATAATAAAAATGATTTCTAATTAGTACAACAAATATACTTATTTTCAAGTGCCAAAAATGGTTTGTTCACCAAATTATAAAGACATTTTTAAAGCAATTTATCCTTCCCAACCCTTGTTTTATAATCAGTAGAAAAATCAGATTGGTAGACTATTACATAAAAAAACTTCTAATATAAACATTTGGAAAAGTTGGATGAAGATAACAAGTTCATTTCTCAATACAGAGAATAACTTGATAAAACAGAAGGGCAGAATCTCAGGTGCTAAAACTCAAGAGAGTTCTAAAAACGAATGGTGTGTGCGTGTGTGTGTGTCTCTGTGTGTGTGTGTGTGTGTGTGTGTGTGTGTGTGTGTGTGTGAAATAATATAGGATATACTCAAGGAGACAGCATCAGTACTATTAATCCAGAGACTTTAGTTTTTACGTTCATGTAGGGACCGAAAAACAGTGGCATTGGAGCCATTCTACTTGAGACCCCGCAAAAAGTCATAATTCTTGAATGGCTGGCCACTCCATGACTTGGTGGCTTTAGAGGGAAAATTATCAAATTCCTCTGGGGGGACCCATTCACAACTCAAGCCATACAAAACTAGTGGAAAAGCCAACCTTGTTAAAACTCAGTTTGCAACCAAAGTTAACATAAGACATGGAAAAAAGTGTATCCAAGCAAGAATCAGAAGACATGACAAACAAGATTTGATCCCATAGAATTTTATGTAATAGAACAATAACTCAGTTTGTAAGGAAGCTGGAGTCATTTGTGGCAGACCAATATTTTTTACAAGAATAATAGGAAAAGCTGGATAATAACAACAATGATATGTTTGGAGATAGTATTGGAGGACTGCAGATCAATGATATCCAAGAGGGTCTGGATTTTGGAGATGGTAGAACCATGGAAAAATGAGATGACTTTTTGCAGTGGCTTTTTCTCTGGCTTACTTGCTGATTTGGGGAAACCAGATGAAAAGCTTAGAATTCAGATTTGCCCATGCAGAAAAATCCTTCTAGGAGTAGAAAAACCATCAGAGACTTTAGTGGTCTAAAAAGATGGAGAGATAAATTTGGAGACTTGATGGTTTTCTCCTCTAGACATTTGCCAAATTATGAAGCTAAACAAGGGAGGATACTGAAGGTCTGCCAAAGACAGAGTTCAGAAAAGCAGAGCAGAATTGTCTGGGAACCCATGGTGCCAAGGAGGCAAGAGCTAAGGATCAAAAAATTCCAGGGAGAGGAGCCTCAGGACATAGAATAGGCTCCTAGTTGAATGCTCTAGAGGGATGTGACCTAGAGCAGAAACAAATGAGAAGTAGACTGAGCTCCACGAAAATTGCAACCCAATTTTGAATCAACTTAGCTTCTGATTGAATTCATGTGCTCAGCCCCACTCTTTCAGACTTGTGAAGGAAGGAATAAATCCTGACGGAGGAATATAATATGTTCTGAATCTCTATAATTTAATCTACACAGTATCGGGCATTCAGTCAAAAATAACTTACACTTTTAAAAGTAACTGTCGGGAGCACTTGGGTGGCTCAGTCAGTTAAGCCTCCGACTCTGGTTTCAGCTCAGGTCATGATCTCAGGGTGGTGGGATCACCCCACCCCGAGTCAGGCTCCATGCTCAGCATGGAGTCTGCTTGAGGTTCTCTCTCTTCCTTTCTCTCTGCCTCTCCCCCACTCTCTCTCACTCTCAAATAAATAATCTTAAAAAAATAATAAAAAAATAAAGGACATGTCCATTTTCCAGTATACACAACAGTAGTATATTGCATATGGATACATACCTATAGGAAATACTACCCCAAAATTTCGTATTAGAGTTGTTTCAAGAGTAGAAACTGGCTGAAAAAATAACGTAAAGGAATTAGATTTATATGTAATATTTAATTTTTAAAAAATTCTGAATTAGTGAAAAATTAACCTCTATTTTGGGGCACCTGGGTGGCTCAGTCGTTAAGTGTCTGCCTTCGGCTCAGGTCATGATCCCAGGGTCCTGGGATCAAGCCCCTCATCGGGCTCCCTGCTCAGCGGGAAGCCTGCCTCTCCCTCTCCCACCCCCCCCTGCTTGCGTTCCCTCTCTTGCTGTCTCTCTGTCAAATAAATAAATAAAATATTTTTTAAAAAATTAACCTCTATTTAATCTTCCAGGAAGCATGAGTATTTTATTATATTTCTAATGTTCTTTATATTTGCATTTTTAAAATAATGATTAGGATGTACTAATGGTAACTTTCATTTTATTCCATTTCCAAATTATCACAACCCTGAAATTAAAGGAACCAAATTTAAGTAGGGATTGACATAAGAAGCCAAATCATATGCATATTCATGAATAGGACATAAAATGAAACATAACAATACAAGTGATTAGAAAACAGTGCTAAGGAAAGGAATTATCAAATCTGACTGTGTGTCATAATGCTAGATGTTTTTATCTGAAGTATTACTCAAAGTTTATGGTACTTTTGCAGAAAATCTATCCAAGAATAGGGGCTCAAAAACTTTATTATCTAGCAGTATATTTTTATACCTACCATAAATTAGCAATTTCTCTGGAATATACTACAATAATTCAGAATTCCACCCTGCTATTTCTGTTCCTTTTATCATTCATAATGAGCATTTGTTTTGGGGGGGAACTGTTAGGATACTGGTAGATTTCTCATTTTTTTTCAGTCCCAGGGATCAATAACCAATTGCTTACCACCATATTTCACTGTGAGTTAAAGCTTTTGATGACAACATCTATCCTTTTATCAGTTACTGTAGCCATGTCTGTGCCTCTGACTTTTAAGGGATGCTAGCAGGGATCTACCACTCCAGGACCCCATCTTTGCATTTGAAATGAAGCATTCCATTTCAATAGCAGTGTCTCCTACTAGCATCCCAAGTCAACAGAAAACAGTTTCCAGAACACTTATCAAAAATGACAGGACAGGTCTCACTAATGCATTTTTTTAAAAATTTCTAGGATAGTTAACAGACAGTATGATATTAGTTTCAGGTACACAATACAGTGATTCAACAATCCTATACGTTACTCAGTGCTCATCAGGATAAGTGTAACCTTAATCCCCTCCACCTATTTCACTGATCTCCCCACCCACCATCAGTTTGTTCGCTATAGTTAAGAATCTGATTTTGGTTTGTTTCTTTTTTGTTTCTTTGTTTTGTTTCTTAAATTCCACATATGAGTAAAATCATATGGTATTTGTCTTTCTATCACTGGCTTATTTTGCTTAGCATTATATTTCTAGACCCATCCATGTTGTCACAAATGGAAAGACTTCACTCTTTTTAATGTATAATATTCCATTCCATATATATATATCTCACCTCTTCTTTATCCATTCATCTATTGATGGACATTTGGGCTGCTTCCATAACTTGACTATTGTAAATAAAGCTGCAATAAAAATAGAGTGCATATATCTTGTCCAATTTGTGTTTTTAGAGTCTTTGGGTAAATACCCAGTAGTGTGATTACTGGATCACAGGGTAGTTCTATTTTTAACTTTTGAAGAACCTCCAGAGTTTTTCTGATTTCCAGAGTGGCTGCATCAGTATGCATTCCCCAATGGTGCATGAAGGTTCTTTTTCTCAATATCCTTCCCAATATTTGTTGTTTCTTGTGTTTTTTATTTTAGCCATTCTGACAGGTGTGAGATAATATCTCATTGTGTTTTGATTTGCATTACCCTGATGATGAGTGATGTTGAGCATCTTTTCACGTATCTGTTGGCAATCTGGATGTCTCCTTTGGAGAAAGGACTATTCATGTCTTCTGCCCATTTTTAAATTGGATTATTTGGTTTTTTGGTGTTGAGTCATATAAGTGCTTTATATATTTTGGATATTAATGCCTAATCAGATATGTCATTTGCAAATATCTTCTCCCATTCAGTAGGTTCCTTTTAGTTTTATTGATTATTTCCTTTGATGTTTAGAAGCTTTTTATTTTGATGTAGTCCCAATAGTTTATTTTTTGCTTTTGTTTCCCTTGCCTCAGGAGACATATCTAGAAAAATGTTGCTATGGCCAATGCCAAAGAAATTACTGCCTGTGTTCTCTCCTAGGATTTTTATGATTTCAGGTCTCATATTTAGGTCTTTAATCCATTTTGAGTTTATTTTTGTGTAAGAAAAGTGGTCCAATTTCATTCCATTCTTTTGCATGTAGCTATCCAGTTTTCCCAACACTATCTGTTTTTTTCTTCCAACACAATTTGTTAAAGAGACTGTCTTTTTCCCATTGCATATTCTTGCCTCTTTTGTTGAAGATTAAATGACCATAAAATCATGGGTTTATTTTTGGCTTCTTTATTCTGTTCCCTTGATCTATGTGTCTGTTTTTGTGCCAGTACCATACTGTTTTGATTGCCACAGCTTTGTAGTATATGTTGAAATCTGCAAGTGGGATACATTCAGCTTTGTTCTTTTTCAAGATTGCTTCGGCTACTTGAGGTTTTTTGTGGTTCTACACAAATTTTAGGATTGTTTGTTCTAGTTCTGTGAAAAATGCTCTTGATATTTTGATAAGGATTGCATTAAATCTGTAGATTGTTTTGGGTCTAGGGACATTTTAACAACATTTACTTCCAATCCATGAGCATGAAATCTTTCCACTTGTTTGTGTCATCTTCAATTTCTTTCATCAATGTTTAATAGTTTTCAGAGCACAGGTCTTTCATCTCCTTGGTTAAGTATATTCCTAGGTGTTTTATTATTTTTAATACAGTTTTAAATGGGATTGTTTTCTTAATTTCTCCTTTTCCACGAATACGTTTTTGAAGAGTCCTTTCCAAAGGCCTCTTGGGAAATGCGGGGGAACAAATGAATGTATTGTATGTGAGCAATCCATTTCAAATTCCTATTTCTCTAAGTCTTTAGATTCCTTCCCAAAACCCTAACTTTCACACAAGAGACCTGACATGGCTGTGAATTTAGCTGCAAAATAGCAGCAAGTGCAGGATCAAAATTTGAATTTGGTTTTAGGTATTTCAGCTCCGTGACACAATTAACAAAATATTTTTTTAGCAGAGAAATGCTATGGCTTTCTTTCTCTCTATTGAGCAACAGATTTCAGATTTTGAGTTTGTAATTCTTTTTAGGTTGTCAAATGCCATTAGAATCAAACACTCACTCTATATTCCTTGAATTCTTGGGGCACCTGGGTGGCTCAGTCATTAAGCGTCTGCCTTCGGCTCAGGTCATGATCCCAGGGTCCTGGGATCGAGCCCTGCATCGGGCTCCCTGCTCCGCGGGAAGCCTGCTTCTCCCTCTCCCACTCCTTCTGCTAGTGTTCCCTCTCTCGCTGTGTCTCTCTCTGTCAAATAAATAAATAAAATCTTTTATATTCCTTGAATTCTTTATGTTCCTGTATATGATTCTCTGGCTGTGGCTCTGGTTCCCTCAAAACTCGCTTTTTGTGACTACTTCACTGCAGGTGCCCACAGATGAAAATTAGAACCCTGTTTCATGCTGCTTGCCAAGAGCCTTTCATATTGGCTGGATTTCAGAGCTTTGGGCCTGATTCAGACCAGATAACCAATTGCAGATACCTATTTGCTGAGGTTCTGTTTCCTAATATGACTTCTGGAGTCATAATCTATATAAGTCAGTGTTATGGGTTGCAAGCAAAAGAAGTTAATTCTGATAGCTTAAGCAGAAAATGAATTTATTATAAAGATTTGGACAGCTGACAAATTTTTGAGAGGGATGGAGGAACAGGCCGAAGTTTAAGATTACAGAAATTATGCCCACAACCATATCACAAAACTGGCCCAAGGAGGGAATAGTCACTGCCACCAACACTGAGCACTTGATACTCAAATTTATATGAATGCCAGTGATAAGACTTTATTTGCATCTGATACTAAACACACTTCCTGGCCAGGAATTCAGTCCTAGAGGCAATTCATCCCTAAGAGCCAAATGTTTTAAGTAGTGAACTGACTAGTATGGCTAGCAAAATAGATTCTTCATGGAGCCTCCTTTCCTTATGTTGCTCACTTCTGAACCACAGTCTGGCACCACCGAGTTTAATCGGATTTACCTACATCAGACCCTTGTGCCTTAAGTGCAAGAGAGGTTGACAAAATGATTTTTGTGGTTTCTACTTTGAGGATGCAGAACACATAAGTAAGAAATTCTGCAAACATAGGAAGACTTTCAAAAATGCTAGATAATCAGAAAATATAATAAATATTCACTATTATTTATGTGTACTCATTTATTTTTAATTTTCCCTTGTAAATAATTTCTGTCTCAAGTATATTAAGAATAAATTTCATAAAGTCCTGACTTTGATTTTATTTTGTTTTTTGGTATTTATGTTTTCTTTCACTTTCTTGTTTTATTTTTCTTTTATAATATCTCTATAGTACTCAAGTTTTCTTAACGTTTTTGTCAAGTAGTTTAAATTTTATCCTTAATTTAAATTAACTTTCAGAAATTGAGCTATTATTTCTCTATTACAATCAAAGAAAAGAAACCTCCCATTAGCAGGAAAAAAATTTAGCCTACGTTTACTTCTTTCATTCTATAGTCATGGTTTTCATTAAAATAATCTGGAAATTTTATATCCAAATTATTTTATTTTTTCTTACTGTATCTTTTCTTGATAAAATAATATCTTCACCCATTATTTCATAACTATGGTAACATTTTTTTGAAACTCAAATTTTCTGTATAACTTATATATTTATTTGGTTTCATTTATTAAGTAGCTAGAGAATGTTTTTGGTCATTTTTTTCCAGGAAGGCTATTTGGGTTGTCTACTTTCTAAATTATTGTCTGTCTGAAATTCCTTTATCAAGACTTCAAGTAAGAATATAAATTAATAGGTCATAGAATACTTTGGTGACAATTATCCCCTTAAAACTGAAGAAACTGTGCCAGTGTTTCCTTCATTTAATGTTATGGGGAATTTAATGGCACAGCGTGTGTGTGTGTGTGTGTGTGTGTGTGTGTGTGTGTGTGTGTGTTTCTTAACTCCTTGTTAGGTAACCTGGTTTAGTTTTAAAAAGCTGGGAGGGAGTTTCACCACCTGCCAAAAATGTGTGGAGGTTTTCTTTTTGTTCTGAAAATTCAGTTTCTACCAAGATTTATTTGCAGTGTGTCATTTTTGTTAATTTTGTCTGCTATTAAAATCTGAAAGTTTGACAACATTCTGTCAATGAGGCTATAGGGAAACAGTCTCTCATATTTTGCTATTTTGAATAATAATACATAACTTCTCTGGCAGATAATTTGTTAATATCTAGTGAAATTATTTATATATTACCATCTGACCAGCAATTTTACTTCTGAGAATTTTCCCAAAGATACCTGGGCAAAACTATGAAGTCATTTACAAAAAGCTATTCATTGTGAGATTATTACCTTATAAAAACCGAAATGTCCTTCAATAGAGCTAATTGAAGAAAGTATGGGTATATCCACAAAGAGTGGTATGCAACTCTAAAATGGAGTAAGGGGTATCTCTAGATGCTAATATAGAGTGACCTCCAAGGAATATAGTTTAAAAAAGAATAAAAAAGAAAGGTGGAGAAAATTGCATACGGAATGCTATCATTCAGGTCAGAAAGGAAGGATATGATCATTATTATACATCCTCTTATCTTAAAAAGTAAACAATACTAAAATAAACTATAAAATAAAAGCAATGATTTCCTTTAAAAGGAGAGTAAGAATATAGAGTCTACATTTCCTTGGATATATCTTGGTTTTTTTAGATTTTACATGATTATAAACAAAACTATATTTATTTATTTATTTATTTATTTTAATTTATTTATTTATTCATAAGAGACAGAGAGGGAGAGGCAGAGGGAGAAGCAGGCTCCCCGCTGAGCGGGGAACCCCTTGTGGAATTTGATCCCAGGACCCTGGGATCATGACCTGAGCCAAAGGCAGACACTTAACCATCTGAGCCACCTAGGCACCCAGTAAAACTATTTTTAAAGCAATCCTTAACAAAGGAAAATAGAATTTGGGAGATAAACAATGTGCATTTAGTTGATGGCCCAGAAATTATTCCAAGGGAATAATAATAAGAACAATAATTTGTATATCTCCAGTAGGATATATCTCAGGAAGTAAAAGAAATTAAAAACACATTTTTAGTAATCATATTGGAGGTGAAATGTTGGCATTGTTCAGCTGAATCTGCTGTGGGTGTATTTTGGGACAAAAAAATATGAATGTGATATTCTTATTCTGTAATTCTTCCGTATTACTGAGAAGCAGGATTCTCAGCATTTGAAAAAGGAGGTACAAATGTAATATTGAAATGGGTAAGTAAAATCCCTTATAATCTTGAATTGCAATTAAAAATACCAATGCAGGGGCGCCTGGGTGGCTCAGTCGTTAAGCACCTGCCTTCAGCTCAGGTCATGATTCCAGGGTCCTAGGATCCCTGCATTGGGCTCCCTGCTCAGTGGGGAGCCTGCTTCTCCCTCTCCCACTCCCTCTGCTTGTGTTCCCTCTCTTGCTGTTTCTCTCTGTCAAATAAATAAATAAAATCTTTAAAAAAAAACAATGAAAATTTGTGATGTTTTCCTTTGAAAAAAACATTCCCTAACTCTGAATACCAAAAAGGCCAAGAGAGAATGACCAACCCATTTATAAAAAATGCCCTTTGCACCTAGATTATGGTAACCACATACTATTTCCTACTAAAAGGAATCAGGGCTCCTTGGAGAAATGGCTGATTTCAGGGCTGCAGCAAAAATTTTACAAGATTTACCACTATACTGTGTCATACCAGATAGCAAGGAAACTCTCTAACACTACTACGGTCACATTAAAAGACTCAGAAGTCAACCTAAAGAGACTCATAGAGGTCAAAGATGCAAATTTTCAGGATTAATAAGATAATAAAGTAGTTTGAAACTCATCACAAATGCTTAAAGTGTCTATGATATAAAAATTAATTTTATAAGATATTACTCATAATTTTAAAAAAGGGAAAGAATCATACATCTATTCTGCCTTTCCTTTACAACTTTGTCTCTGGGTAACCAGATAGTAATGAGGGAGATTTTTTTTAGAGAACTATTCTAGCTAATAACTAAGGAATAAATGATAGAATTGTAGTATCACTATTTTACAAATCATAATGGATCTAGGGATTGATCAATGCTTGGAATATCACAAAAAGATAAAACCCAGACACCATATGCTTCCTGATAGAAACACAATATTATTCATGAAGTGGCCTTGCAAAAAGAAAGGAAAAAAAGAAAAAGAAAAAAATAAAAGGAGGAAAAGAAAAAGAAGAGAAAAGGAAAGAAAAGAAAAGAAATGAAAAGAAAGAAAAGAAAAGAAAAGAAAAGAGCTCAACTTTTTTTCCTGCTCAAACCTACAGATCCATGTATTAACTTTTAGGAAATTCAGAGTTTAGAAGGTCTTTTTTATTGAACACAGCAGGGAAGTAATTTGCAAAATTCAGACTAGAAAACTGCAGGATAAAAAAAAAACTTTGTTTCTTGAACAAATAATCATAAAAACAAAGAAAGAGATAGACAGAGAACCTATAAAAAAGGCACTTAAGACATATATTAGGCAATTCCTCTGTGAGGACCTCCTTTGGAGCTTGATTCGAGTAAGTGGCAAAAAATATTTCATAATATTGAGAATAATACAAATTCAAACAATAGATTTAATATTTAATGATATTAAAGAGCTAGTAAAAATTAAATTTTAAGAATGATAATGGTTATACTTTTAAAAAGTTTTGTTTTAGAAATAAAACTGGAATATTTATAGAGGAAATGATATGGTGCTTGAGTTTGCTTCCAAATAAATTGGGAGGATGAAATTGGCTTGGGTGTATATGAAACGTGATTAGCCAAGGGTTAATAATTGTAGCTGGGTGATGGGTGGATGGGAATTCAATAACCTATTCTATCTACTTTTGTATAGGTTTGCAATTTTCAATAATAAAAAGGTCAAAAGTATCTGTTATTTAATAAGTCCTATTAAGTCCTATAAGTTAAGATGTGAGAGTTTACATTTGAGGTCAACTAATTTAATAAGTGTTTGATTATGTTTTTCTATTTTGCCTTAGTTCTTGACATTTGGAATTCCTGTTGTATACATTTTGGATCTACTGGATCTGTCTTTATAGGTTTTTGTGTTTTCTCCTATTATACTCTTCTTTTCATAATGGCTTTTTCTCTGATTAAGTTTTTGAGCTTTCATTTAACCCTAACACAAAATTAAATTAGGTTTCTCTTCACTATCCAAACGTTTACTCACTACTTTTATTGCACTATTTTATTTGCTATTGTATTTGCCATCTCCAAAGTGACCAATTTTTTCTCAATATCATTGAGAGTATTATTTTTATTAAATAATAATAGTAAAAATAGTTTCACTAAATGCTATGTTTCATATAAATTTGCATACATGATATTTTTAGATTATTCATATTTAATAGACAAAAAAACCTGGGGTTTATAAAGCTGTAGTAATATCACAGAGTTGCAGGCTGGACTTGGCTGGGCTTACTCAAGGGTCTGGGACTTGGATATAAGTTGGCTGATCAGGGTGAAATTACCTCGGGTGGTTCTATTCTGCTCCATGTGTCTCTCCTCATCTTACTGGGACCTATGAGCCATCCCACACACGGTCATTTCATGGTAATGGTAAAGATGCAAGGGGACAAGCAAAAACATGCAAGGTCTCTTAAGGCCTATTCTGGGAACAGACACATCATCAATTCTTCACATCACATGCTTAAACTTAGAGTCAAGAAGCAAGGAAATTATCCCGCCCCTTTAATGGAAGGAATCTCAAAGTAACAGAGCAAAGTTCTCTGTATATGAAACAACAGAGCCAGAACTCTGGACAAAAATCTGTGCCCTTAACCACAATTTGACAATGAAATTTTTAAAGGTTTTTTTTTGCAGTATCTTTCTTCCAAGGAAAGACACTCTCATTGATGCAAGTGATTGATCTGCTTGTTGGAATCTGTTAAATCTTTTCACACACTTGTGATTTTTTTCCCCTCTTTTCTCAAATACAAGAGTGAGGGACATATATTTTTGTACAGTATTATGAACTGGGATGGTCTTTTAGATTTTGTGCAATGTGTTGCTTTCATTTTTTTACATCAAGTAATTAGACACATTCCAACATATCTCATAGGATTATAAGAATTAAACACATCATCTGGAAATACCTGGCACATAGTAGTAACTTAATCTTCCCCTATTATCTCCCAAGAGTTCCTTCTCCTCCTGCATGTAAACATGAATGATGCTTTCTCAATGTCCCTCAAATTTTCATCAGCACCACCTTCCATTCACGTTCCCTACTTTCTCATGTCTCAATTATTTTTCAGTCAGACTTGACCCATCCTCCATCTCTTAGTCACCTTGAAAAACTGAGCTCTCAAGTGACACTAGTAATCCAATTTTAATCAATTCCCATTCATTCCTCAGACAGCTAACACTCCAGTAATTGCTTTTGGGCTCACCAATATCCTCTATATTGCCAAGTCCAATGATTACATTTCTTTCCTTGTAGTACTCAAACACTTAAAAGTATTTTACACAGCTGATCACTTATTCCTTCTAAAAACACTCTCTTCTCTTGCCCCATGACTTCGTACTCTTTGAGTTTTCGCCCTTACTCTCTTGCCATTCACTCTTTTTTTTTTTTTAAGGTTTTATTTATTTATTTGACAAAGAGAGAGATAGCAAGAGCAGGAACACAAGCAGGGGGAGTGGGAGAGGGAGAAGCAGGTCCCCTGCAGAGCAGGGAGCCCGATGTGGGGCTTGATCCCAGGATCCTGGGATCATGACCTGAGCAGAAGGCAGACACTTAATTATCTGAGCCACCCAGGAGCCCCTTGCCATTCACTCTTACACTCTTCTGCAATTTTTTCTCCTCTACCCAATCTTTAAATACATGAGTTCCCCAAGGATCACACCTGGAATCATTTCTAATTTTTGTAATGTGTTTCACGGTTTCCAATGGCTTTAGACAACTTCCAGATGCTGAAAATTCCCAAATTTATATCTCAGCCTAAATCTCTCCTTCAAACATCATGTTCTTCCCTGACATAACAAAGTACTTTAGTATGTCCACAGACAATTCTTGACTTCTACTATTCGCTCCAAACAATTCTGACAGCCATCTCTTGGAGATGTAACCTAAACTAAATATCCCAATACCCTATTTCATGTCACTTTGTTTTACTGTATTACCAACAAGAAAAAAAAATCTGAAATAATCCTTTTCCCCATTTATTTGCATCTTGCTTGGTTTCTATCTCTCTGGGCCATTAGCGTAAGCTTAATGAGAGCAGAAACCTTGCCTGTTTTGCTTGCTGCATTATCTTTAGTAGTGAGAATACTGCCAGACACATAATAATAACAGTAAATCTTTTTTGGATGAAAGAATGAATGTTGTCTTACTTTGGTTGGTTTTCTGAAGAACAAGCTGAGATATACTAAAAAGTCTATTAATTATTTATGATAATTACTCACTTATGCTGTTTTATGTTTTGCAAATATTTTCCTTTAAAATGTCTCACTTAATGATCATAGCAACCCTGAGAATAGGGATTATTATTCCCATTATAAAAGTGAAGAATATTGTGACTGAGAGGGCTCACACAGATGTGAAGCTGAATTTTGATTCCAGGTTTTGTGATTCCAAGTTCACTCATATTTCTATCATACCATCACATTTATAATTTCTTCCTATGGCATCAATAAACAAAGACAATTAAAAAATGCATTATTTAAAAGAAAAAAGTTATGAAATGCATTTATTAATATTCAATATTCATTCATATAGATAGAAACCATGATACAATAGAGTTTTTCTGTTTCTGTATTTTTCAAACTTCCCCAAAATAAAGGATGTTTAGACCTGCAATTTTTTTTTAATTATTCAAAGAGAAAATTTCATGAATCCATATGACTGGATCTAAATAATGACAACAATCATAGTCATAATAACCATTATAATATTAATGCCTTTGTATGATATTTCATATATTTTCAGAGTGCTTTTATTATACCTATCCTTTTGATTTTTTTTAAGATTTTATTAATTTATTTGACAGAGAGAGACACAGAGAGAGAGGGAACACAAGCAGGGGGAGTAGAAGTAGAAGAGGGAGAAGCAGGCTTCCTGCTGAGCAGGGAGCCCGACATGGGGCTCGATCCCAGGATCCTGGGATCATGACCCGAGCCGAAGGCAGACTCTTACGACTGAGCCACCCAAGCACCCCTGCCCTTTTGATTTTCACACAGACTATAACATAAAATATTCTGGCTAATCTAAGCAAAAGAGAAGTTATTGGAAGGTTATTAAAATCTTGCAATACAAAGAAATGGAAAAACATTCCATGCTCATGGATTGGAAGAACAAATATTGTTAAAATGTCTATACTACCCAAAGCAATCTACAAGTTCAATGCAATCCTGATCAAAATAACACAAACATTTTTTCACAGAACTAGAACAAACAATTCTAAAATGTGTATGGAACCAGAAAAGACCCCAAATAACAGAAGTAATGTTGAAAAAGAAAAGAAAAGTGGGAGGCATCATAATTCTGGACTTCAAGCTGTTTTACAAAGCTGTAATCATCAAGACAGGATGGTACTGGCACAAAAACAGACACATAGATCAATGGAACAGAATAGAGAACCCAGAAATGGAACCACAACTATATGGTCAAGTAATATTGGACAAAGCAGGAAAGAATATTGAAAGGAAAAAAGACAGTCTCTTCAAGAAATGATGCTGGGAGAATTGGACGGCCACATGCAGAAGAATGAAACTGGACCATTTCTTACACCATACACAAAAATAGATTCAAAATGGATGAAAGACCTAAATGTGAGATAGGAATCCATCAAAATCCTAGAGGTGAACACAGGCAGTAACCTTTTTCACCTTGACTGTAACAACTTCTTACTAGACAGGTTGCCAGAAGCAAGAGAAACAAAAGCAAAAATGAACTATTGGGACTCCCTCAAGATAAAAAGGTTCTGCACAGCAAAGTAAACAATCAACAAAACTAAAAGGCAACCTATGGAATGGGAGAAGCTATTTTCAAAAGTCTTATCAGATAAAGGGCTAGTATCTAAAATCTATAAAGATCTTACCAACCCCCCCAAAAAACAAATAATCCAGTTAAGAAGTGGGCAGAAAACATGAATAGACATTTTTCTAAAGAAGAAATCCAGATGACTAACAGACACATGAAAAGATGCTCAACATCACTCGGCATCAGGGAAATACAAATCAAAACCACAATGAGATACCGCCTCACACCTGTTAGAATGGCTAAAATTAACAGCACAGGAAACAATAGATGTTGGGGAAGATGTGGAGAAAGGGGAATCCTCATGCACTGTTGGTGCGAATGCAAGGAATGCCAACTGGTGGTGTAGCCACTCTGGAAAGCATTATGAAGTTACCTTAAAAAGTTAAAAATAGGACTACCCTATGATCCAGCAATTGTATTACTGGGTATTTACTCAAAGGATACAAAAATACGGATTCGAAGGGCTACATGTACCCTGATGTTTATAGCAGTATGATCAATAACAGCCAAACTATGGAAAGAGCCCAAGTGTCCATCACCTGATGAATGGATAAAGAAGTTGTAGTATATAGATATAGATATAGATAGATATAGAAAGATATAGATATTACTCAGCCTTCACAAAGAATGAAATCTTGCCATCTGCAGTAACATGGATGGAACTAGAGGGTATTATGCTGAGTGGAATAAGTTAGTCAGAGAAAGACAAATACCGTATGATTTCACTCATATGTGGAATTTAAGAAACAAAACAGAGGATCATGGGGGAAGGGAAGGAAAAATAAAATAAGATGAAAATTGAGAGGGAGGCAAACCATAAGAGACACTGAAACAAACTGAGGGTGGCTGGAGGGGAGGTGGGGGGATGGGCTAAATGGGGGATGGGCATTAAGAAGGGCATTTGTTGTAATGAGCACTGAGTGTTGTATGTAGTGATGAATCACGAAATTCTACTCCTGAAACACACAAAAAAAAGAAAGAAAGAAAAGAAAAGAAAAAAGAAGTCTTGCAACACAGTTTGAAGTTAGGAAGCCTAGTGCAGGAATTGTGTAGGGAACAAACCAGGCTACTATAACGTAGACAATTAAGCCAATACAACACCACCACCATGATGAAATCTATTTCCAAACACAACCTTATTGATCAAGATTGAAGAGGGCATCCAAGTCACTTCTCTTGGGTCATGTGCTGTCCCTTGTCTAAGGGAGGATATGAACATTAAAACAGACGCACAAGACGATAGTTAGTAGAGAAGAAGTAATTATTTGTGAGTGAATAGGAGCCTGGTTTAAAAAAAATTATGCTGTATTAACAATGAAAAAAATTCTGCTACAGCCCACATCTTTGACTACACAATATCTGTATGTCTCAACAGTCACGTATACACTGCCAACAATATTCCTGTATGATGAAATTCATCTATTCCCCCAAAGACACAATCAAAGTTCATCCAGATCCAAGTCCACAGTTTCTACATTGTCCTTTTCCTCTTCTAGTACCTTCATGATCCCATCTCAATATTCTATAGCCTAAAAACTAAATGGAAAATGTAAACACCATCATAGCGTCTTTTATAAAATAGTAAACGAAAGAAAAAGAAGAGCTTTTGATTTAAAATACAGAGATGTGTGCATAACACATAAGGAAGAAAATAATGGTAAAGGTTAATTCCATAATATCTGCTACTGGTCATGAAGCTGCTTATTATTTCTTTCTTCTACACGTTCTCATGGCCTTTAGCTAGTATCCCAGCTGGTAGAAGTTATTTGTTTTATAATGTAATCCAAACTTCCATTCTGAGAGATCTCCATGCTTGACAGTACTGTATATATAGGAATGTAATAGACTTACATTAATTGTTTCTTCTAGCCATACCAAAACAAATTGATAGCCCAAATAGTTTCTGATTCCTACCATCCATCTTCCCGTCCCCACCATATTGCAGAAACCCTAGTTCCCCTAGATAAGGAAGGCCAATAACCCTATTAATGCCATAATTTTGTTTTTTGCAATTTTTCCAGTTTCACGACAAAGACAAAATTACTACATGGTAGTCCCAGTGCAATGAACACATTGCTATGTTCCCTGGTGGAAACATCCCTCAAATGGAAACAAAACTAAAACCTGAATGACAAGAGTCATAGTGTCATAAAGTAAACATCAGCCCCCTCCACTTATTTTTCTTGATTACTAAATCCATATTTTCTGACATTAGGGAATCACCCATTTTATAATATGTGCCAAATGGAATCATAACTGAACATTTAATAGTTTATTAAACTATTTTATGACTCCATTTAATTCTACAGACATGAGCCTTTGCTTTACTTCTTTAGTTTAAACCAAATTCCTTGGTTAAAATTAATGAAATAAGGGACATCATTACAGGGTATTAGGAATTTCATCAATATGCAGAGTCATGATGTGACAAGTAAACAAATGCAAATTCAGAACAGATATCTATCCCACTGAGTATAAACTGCAAGCAGTTCCAAGCAACATTAATCTGCTACCATGGTCACAGAGGTACAAAATTATATTAAGGCCCCAGGTTAGTAGCTGTTTTCTTGCAATCTGGACTCCCAGTAGTTGTAATCACCACATCAGCCTTGGTGGGAAGTATATGCTCTTGAGCCTAAGCATGGAGTCTATCCTACCAATATGGCTACTTTCTTTATAAGTTCATGGAACAAACACTAGAACGGCAGTGGTTAAATGGCTGACTGAAAATCGGAGTGGACATCCTATCCACCTGATTTTTATGAATTTCCTTTATAAAGGAGACTTAGATGAGCATTTGGGGATTTAGTCTGAGAGATTCATCTAAATTTTTTTTCCAGAACTTCTTGTCACTGCTTCTCCAATTATACTCTTTCCAATTTTCCAAACATGTGGCCAATCCATTAGCTATTGCCCATTAATTTATATAAATCTCCACTTCATGCCATCATTCCTTCCAGGAAGAGTGAAACACTGTAACACTAGCTGCATATAGAACAATTATACAATTTTAGGCTGGTTATTTCTTGGAGAAGGGATTGTCAGGCAGCCACAGGATTGGAGGGGTTGTGCCTGGCATTTGCTGAGCTTTTATCTTTTCATTATCCAGATTCCTTTCTAACATCACCCCAGAAAGCTTGAGAAACTATTTCCAGTTGAACCATTTTTAATAAATTTTAAAACCAAAAAAAAAACAAGAAAGATGTGAGAGTAGCCTTACAACTTCCTGTCTTTTCCAGTTTGTCATGGTAAGAAGAGTACATGGGAACCAGATGGAGAAGCCCAAACCAAGAATAAAGAGTCTGCATTTGACCCAAACACTTCCTGTAGTTTATGAATAATCCTCAGTGTAGTAATTGGCAGTTCGACCACATCTACTTTACAAAAATAACCTTAAAAAACAACAATCAGGAGAATGGAACTCTAAAATCTAAGGAATCCTGACAACCATATTCCAAAATAACAGCCTTTTCTGCAGTATGATATTGATTCTTAACTCTCCTTGTCCATTATGTTGTCTATGTATAATATTTTATTCTTTATCATTTTATTTGCTTTCTCCAAAACTTGGAGATAGTCGGATAGTTGGAGATATTGGAAGTTACCTAGTTCTTATAATTTCTTATATTTCTGGAAATTTATGCATAAATTTTATTTTTTTGACATCAAAATGAATTATATTTCTAATTGTTCTAAGAGCACTACCATGTTTCCACGAATTTTAGTGAGAACATCAGTGAACTTTTGGGTTCTAGTTCCAATAGCACTTGAGACAAAAAGTTCTTTAGGAAAGTATGTGATTGAACCTCTATAAAATATGCATTGCATTATAAATCATGATCACCAATGGAAGTGTATTATTAAGTGTGCATAAAAGATGCAGCAGTTATTAATGCTACCGGGCATTCAGTCGTTGTTTAGGAATGGAAGCTGAAATACCCAAATTGTAGGTCAGGTTAATCTTTCAATCTAATGAGCAGATTTGTGTATCTATCATTTTTATATTTATCTTCATCTCTTAAAATTATAGATTATTAATTTCTTCTGGCATTAAGCCATCAGCCTTAAACTTAGTTTTACATTCTAAAAATCCTTTCAATGACTGTCTTTATTATAGATTGCTGGAACTGTTAGAAAAGAATATATTTTCACCACTTTCCCCTTGAATATGTGACCTATTTCGAGGAAGGTGAACCATTTTCAAATTCTCAATGATTCAGATTTGTTTCTTCATTCTGAAATAGCTGCATGCAATCAAAATGAGGAAAATTTTTATCTACAAAATGGTGACATCTCACCCTGAAAAAATTTCAGCATCCATGAACATCTGATTTTGTACATGAAAGCTGATAATTGAAGAATTTCAAAGAGGTTCAAATTATTAAATAGTTAGACCAGATCTCTCTATCTCTTTTTATTACTAAGATTTAACTTGTATTCCTATAAAGGTAATTGAGGTTTTCAGTTTAAAAAACAAAGAACAGAGGTGCCTGGGTGTCTCAGTTGGTTAAGCCTCCGACTCTTGGTTTTAGCTCAGGTCATGATCTCAGGGTCGTGAGATGGAGCCTCACGTCAGGCTCTGTGTTCTGCGGGCAGTCTGCTTGAGATGGGGAATCTGCTTGAGATTCTCTCTCCCTCTCTTTCTGCCCCTCCCCCTCTAATAAATAGATAAATCTTTAAAATTAAAAAGAATGAAATAAAAATAAACAAATATACTAGACAAAATGATAAACTGCTGTCTGTCTCATCTCTCCCCACTCCTGAGTCTCCTCACCAGCAATTGATTTCCACTCAGAAGTAACCACTTTCATTATTTTTAGCTTTTTTTAAGCGTATTTACATCTATGTTTCAAAATAACATGATTATACTGCTATTATTTAATCCTTACATGGAAGAGAAAGATTGGCTGTCTTATGTGCCATTCTCCATACATGAGTACACACACACAGACAGACACACACACAGACACACACACACAGAAACACACACAAACACACACACACAGACACACACACACAGACACACACACACACACAGACAGACACACACACAGACACACACAGACACACACACACAGACACACACAGACAGACAGACACACACACACACAGACACACACACACAGACACACACAGACACACACACACACTCAAACACTCTTCCCTCATCCTTATCCTCCAATTATGGTTATATCACCTTTTTGGGTTAAATTAGTACTCAATGTTTACATTATTATGACCAGGTAAATATTATTTACAGTTAACCTGCTAAGTATGCTATTATTCCATTTTCTTTCTTGTACAAACTTTGCTTCCCTGCAGATAGACTTGCCATGTATTTTGTATTTGCTTTAAAATGTATGTATAACTACAATTTATCCCAATTGCTCCAACTTCCTCTAAATACATTTACTCAATGTTCTAACAACATTATCTATTCAATGGAATATCCCTACTAAATCTTTTATCCATCTACTTCAAATTTCCTTATTTGATCTACACATTTTATCCTAAAATTTCCTTTAATCAATTGCCTTGCAAATCCCCTTTATCATTTTTAGTAGCATTCTGAGAAAGGGTGTTTGGGAGGTAAAATAGTCAAGATTTTACATGTCTGACAAACACCATTATTCTACATCCATGATTGATTTTTAGTGTGGCTGGGTTGCATTATCAGTTATAAATCATATTTTCTCATAATTTTGAAAATATTACTCAGTTGTTGTCTAGGTTTCCAGGTGCTGGCAAATTTTCTTCTATAAAGAAT
This sequence comes from Callorhinus ursinus, assembly GCF_003265705.2. Lineage (NCBI taxonomy): Eukaryota > Metazoa > Chordata > Mammalia > Carnivora > Otariidae > Callorhinus > Callorhinus ursinus. The sequence goes on from NW_027397063.1 coordinate 108,502,338, forward strand.
TAGATATTAAAATTTTAATCCTTGCAGTTTGTGATATTTATTGCAACTATTCATCTCTGCTGTGGTAGCTCAAAAGTAGCCACAGAAGATTTGTAAACAAATGGGCATGACAGTGCTCTAATAAAACTTTATTTACAAAAACAGGCCATAATTTGTTAGTTCTTGTTCTAGATTCCAGTGTTACTTAATGTCATTATGATTTCTAATTCATTTACATGTGACCTTTTTTTTCTTTTTAGAAACTTTGAGCTTTAAAGATTCTTCAGTTTGGACTTGACATTTGAACTATCCAGATGATATATTTTGTTAGGCACTTGAGATTTCTTGCTGAAAACTTCATGGGTTTTTCAAACTGGAGACTCTGGAGAAGATTCATATATTTTGATCATTTCCACCCATCCCCTTTCTTTGCTCTCTCCTTCTGGAATTAGTGGAATGTCAGGCTTCCTTAATTTATCATTTTTAACTTGTCTCTATTATTTTCATTGTACCTCTTGGAAGATATTTTAAAATTTATCTCCCAACTCTTCTGTTTGGCTTTTAATTTATGTTACCATTTTTTTTTAATTTCTAAGACCTCTTTTTTTTATTATCTGACTGCTCTTTATTTTATGGTCCCTTGTTCTTATTTAATGTGTACAAACTCTACCAGGGTTTTAATTAAGGTAGGAGTGTGTGTGTGTGCGTGTGTGTGTGTGTGTGTGTGAGAGAGAGAGAGAGAGAAGAGAGTCTGTTTCAGGCTGCTATAAAAGAATGCCAAAGACTGGGTGGTTTATAAACAGCAGAAATTTATTTCTCATAGTTCTAAAGATTTGGAAGCCTGAGATCAAGGTGCCAGAAGATCCACTCACTGTCTGGTGAGAACCCACTTCCCAGTTCGTAGATGGCTATCTTCTCACCAGATCCTCACATAATGGAAGAGCTTTCTGAGGTCTCTTTTGTAAGGGCACTAATCCCATTCATGAGGGATCCACCCTCACGACCTAATTGCCTCCAAAAATCCCACCTCCAAATACCATCCCATTGGAGATGAGGTCTCAATATATGAGTTTGGGAGGAACACAAATATTCAGGCCATAGAAGTGTGTGTGTGTGTGTGTGTGTGTGTGTGTGTGTGTGTGGTGTGCTCACGCATGTGCACATGTGTTTGTCAGCCTCTGTTACCTCTGCTTCTTCTGATTTTATCCTCCCCTTCTCTTCTTTCCTTTCCCCTCCCCCTACTCGACTTTCTTTCTCTGTTACAGAGGTTTCCTTGAAAGTTTAGTGATTTTTGGCTATCTCTTCACGTTAAAAAACAATGCACTAAAATGATCACTGGAAGCTCTGTATACATGATTAATCTTGACAATTGCTGGACTCAAGTGTAGCATGATCAAACTAAAACCCAGCAATCTCATTGAGGGCCCCAAATTCAATATATAGGACTTTTTCTTAGGCTAGTCAGTTTCCCCAGAAAGCAATTTTCCAACCTCTTACCTGGGGAAATCACCCAACTGAGAACATTCTAAGAACCAAGCAGGGGAGGAATGGCATAGGGATCTCACAGTGCAATATGTAGCTTTTCACATAATTCCTGCAGCTGTAGTGTGGCCCATCATAGTGTGCCCTGGGTGTGTTCAGTATTCCTCAATTCAGAACTTGTCTCACTCAGTATCCATAGTGAGAAAATTTTACTCCACTCTTCTTCATGGGTTGGGAGAAAGGTAGTCATGTGCAATCAGGAAGGGAATGTAGTAGTCTGATGCTTTCAAGACTTTCATCAGATCTTCTTTTTTCAGTCCAATCTTATATCCTGTCCTGAGGTACCTGATACCAACAGCTCTTTAGTCTTTCCAAGCACCCATGGACTACATGGGCTTAGTTCTTCCCAACTCTCCCATGTGCAGACATAGATTTAAGATTCCTGTAATTTGATACATCATTTACCACTCATCCATCAGCTTCCCAGAATTTACCAATTTTGTTTGTTTTTAGTCTATTGAAGTTTTCTCTTTTATTTTTTTTTCCTTGTGTTTTTTTTTTTAATCTTTTTTATTCTGTTGGTGTCGTTTTAGTAAGATTTCAGGGAGGACCAGACATAAATTAACATGTTTCCTCTAACTTGTTCCATGTGATTATATTCCCAATCTTAGGAAACTTATACCTACACCAGCTATTTAAAAATTCCAAAGGAAGCTCTGAAGCTGGGATGGCCCTGCAGAGTTGCCCTGAATTAGGAGGAGAGGACTGGGCTTTTATGCATGAGCATCCTCTGGTCAATGGATGCCAGATACCCTAGGGAAGGGATACATTCTTGAGCAAGGCAGCTGAGGGCAATTCCAGGACAGGCAATTCCTGAGGCCTGCTAACTCAGATAATGGGGATCCGGGCAGTACAGATGTGTCTGCTACATGTGCCTTTTAGCAAACTTGCATTTGAATATCTGTACCAATAAATAAAGTTGAAAAAAGATTTAAAGGATCAAGTGATTATTTAGCAAAGAGAACTGATGCTTCTTTCGAGACAGGCAGGGTTATAAACTCTTTAATTGTAGAGACTATGTATAATTCATCACTTTGTCTGCAGCATATAGGCTTCCACTTGGTTCATAGTTAATCTACACTTAATAATTATTTAATGATTAATTGACATTAGTAAGTAGGTTTTAAGAATTAGCTTCTATTCAAAACTTATCCCTAACATTGACATTATCTTTTATAAAGATAAAACATTTTTTTCCTGAACAAAAAATTCAGTGTGTGGCAATGACAAGAAGATTGTAACAAATGGAAGAGTTTGATCTGTGAGACACATTGAAATGGAAAGGTCACAAAATGTCACCATTGTCACAAGTAAGAGACAGGATAGAAGGTATCTCATGCTATCTCTGACACCCACAACCATGTCAATTTATTCCTTGATAAAAATTAAATTGGTTTATTTAGGGAAGTAATCTAATGGCCAATAATATCATAGGGATAATTTCAAGTTAATAAATGGATTATCTTCTCATCTTCAATAAAAGCTAGGAATGGAAAGAGTTGGGATCAATGATCCTAAAAACAAAAGTGATATTGGGCGCCTGGGTGGCTCAGTCGGTTAAGCGACTGCCTTCGGCTCAGGTCATGATCCTGGAGTCCCGGGATCGAGTCCCACATCGGGCTCCCTGCTCAGCAGGGAGTCTGCTTCTCCCTCTGACCCTCTTCCCTCTCGTGCTCTCTATCTCTCATTCTCTCTCTCTCAAATAAATAAAAATCTTTAAAAAAATAAAACAAAAACAAAAGTGATATTTAGAATGCAGGAATAGATTCTCTAAGCCATTACTACATACAGAAATAACACTGCAGAAAAGGTATCTCTGCTTTCAATGATCTGTCCTCTACTGGCCAGTTTACTACCTCGGATGGCGAAGCACCATAGATTCCCCTGGGCTTGTCCAACTCATTTACATAGGCAAGTTGACCCAGACTCAATGGTCTCATGTTCAACTAGCAAATAGCTAGAAGAAAATGAATCCCTTTCAACATGTACAGTTCAGAGTACTACTTTTCTCATGTTGATGGCTTGGAGAGAGTGCTGCTTCCCAATTTTGTACTAGATGCTTAATGTTATGCTGCATCAGTCAAATCACATTATATCAGGTTACAGAGCAGGTCAGCACAAATGGTCATGTTCAAAGAAGTCTCTGTCTTCCTGCCAAGTCATTTGGCACTGCTCAAGTTGTCATCAATTTGAATTACTTGTAGATCATTTCAGGAGATATTAAGATGATTATTGGCTGTTCCCATAAGGATAGGAAGCCAGCAAAGCACTCACTGAACCTCTGCATTCATCTATAAATTGAGGAACAGATACTTTATACCATAAAACAATATAATTCATGTCATGTTTATGTATGCACCATTTCAGTTTATATTCTATTATCCCACTCTTAAATTATATATTTGGGCAATTTATCTAGTTGATACAAGAATGCATGCGGCCTTGTTGTATTTAAGATACTTTCTTTTAGTGCCTTGCTGAATTTTTCCACAAAATAGTTATTAGAGGATATATGGCACCTTAGTCAAGTTGCATTCAAGAAACAATTGAAAATTGGGTTTCAAAATTTACCTTTTTAAAAGAAATATGTGCACAACAACTAATACTAAGGAAATACTCTCCATTTATAATGAGTTATACTCCAAAAGTTTGTCCCAAGGTTGGTAGCCTAAAATGACATTTCACACAGAAACATTATAATTATGAATCCCACAATCTGGTTATGGTTCAATAGTGTATTAATAATAATGTCTTATTTACAATGTTGATGCTCTGAAGAAAGCCCCTCTATCCTAGAGTAAGCTCTAAGACCTCATCTCCTGGCATGATGTTCTAGCAATCTCTAGACCTTTTTCTTTGACTTCTTCAGGTGCCAGCTGTAGGGGAGTGAGTAAAGAATCTCAATTATCCCCAGAAAATCAAGGTAACAAGAAACAGAACGGAGACTAGCTCCTGGTAAAGGTGATTCAGATCCCTAAGTCAGTAAATTTTACATGAAAAATGGAACTAGTTATTTCCTCTCTCAACTTCAACACTTATTCCACAGTTTCCTGCTCTACTCCTTTGAACTTTATCTGTCTCTTCTCTTCTGATTACTTACTCCAGTTAATCAAAGAAAAGTAGTTAAAAGTATGGACGAAAGTCAGACTGGATTCAAAATAGGACTCCACTTTGGAAGACAATTCTCCATGGGTCTCTCACATTTCTGCACATCTCTCCAGCCAAGGCACTGACAGCCTTTATTTGGGAATATTTTTCAAAGCTTTTTGTATAGTGAACCACCTTGGAAAACAGAAATAGTCTACGTTTCTCTGAGCAGAGAGCATATTTATTTGCTGTCCACTACAATAAAGATAGTCTCCATCCAGGGCAAATGTTGGACAAGTTTGCATGCAACCCATTAATACCACCTGGGTCTGTGTCCACATTACATCCCAGGGATTTGAGGGGCAAGGGTAACCAACAGGAACATGAAACCCACGCTCCCTGCTCTGTCCTTTGTCTAACCCAGGAGGCTCATGTCTTTGCCAGCATCCATGAAAATGAGAGGCTAACACATTAGCTTACAAGTAGGGTAAATTTCAGACCTGACACTCTGCCACTTAATAGGCATGTGACCTTGGAAATAAACCTTCAGTTTTCACATGGAAAGGATGAGGTTAATGGTAGTCTTTACTTCACAGGATTCTTAGATTCTTAAATAAGAAAATGTACAAGAAATACGGGGTGCCTGGTTGGCTCAGTCAGTTAAGTATCTGCCTTTGGCTCCGGTCACGATCCTGGGGTCCTGGGATCAAGCCCCGCATCGGGCTCCCTGCCCACTGGGGAGCCTGCTTCTCCTTCTCCCTCTGCCTCCTTCACCTCCACTCATGTGCTCTCTCTCTACTTTCTCTCACTCTCAAATAAAAAAATAATCTTTAAAAAAAAGAAGAAGAAAATATACAAGAAATATTTAGCATAGTTCCTGGTACTGTAAATGCTCAAAGGTAATTTAACTGTTGTTGATTGTGTGTGTGTGTTTTAAAACATTTTTGGCTTAAAAGTATTTTTGTTCCTCTTATATGTGCAATTCATCGTTTTGGAAGTACATATTTATCTTTTCCTTTGTCTTACATGTGAATATTTGTATGGAAGTGGAAGTTAAAAGCATTCAATAAAAGATAAGAGAACCTAAGAACTGGGTACCTAAGCACCATCCAGAGATCTGCAGAGGTGAGAAATGGAGCTTACTGCTTTTGCTCTCATAGCTCACACAGCTTTGGGTTTAGCTCCAGATATAAATACAGAGAAGGTGTTGTCTAATAGAAAAAAATCTCAAACAAATGAAATGAGAGCACCTTACTGTGGGACCCCAGGTATTGACTGTCTCCCCTTATTCCCCCAGGTGACATAATGTTCAGCTGGTTGAAAACTACTTTGTTAGTCAAAAGGATTTGTCTTTTTTCTTCTAAGATGGTGGTTGAATCTTGATTGGACATACCTGGAGAATTCTAAACAATACTCACGGATACCTATGCCCACCCCAAAAGTTCTGATTTAATTGGATTAAGTGACTTTGGCATCAGGATATTAAAAACTTCAGGTGGTTTCAATCTACAGCCAATGTTCTAAGCAAAAGGAGCAGCTAGAAGCTAGACTTCTCCTTTTGAATATTCCAAGGAGGTACAGCAAGGGATGTAATAAAATCATGAAAAATTGAAGGGATGAACCCACCCTTTCTCACACTTCAAAGTTTTTAATGTCCAAAATCAACTTGAAGACTCTCCAAATCATCAGTCCAAATCAACTGGTTTTGCTTTCAATGTGGTCAAAATCGTGCTGCCATTCTTTCCCAACACAAAAACTAAATTGTGGCACACTGTAAAATAAGCATCGTGTATTTCTATGTTGATGATTCAAACAATTTCTGTAGCCAAGTGTGCTATAGACATTAGTCAGACGAATTGTATAGACAAGTCTGTAGTTGATCCTCATGATTTGGGAAGGTTGTGTTTGTTCTGAATGAATGTGTCTTTGTTTTTTACATCAGCATGTTTCACTCATATGTTTGTAAAATATAATACTATCCAGGGCAGGAAACTCAAAACAAGATTGGTACTGAATTATCTGCAATATAAACAGTTTCATCTAAAACACTCAGTTTCAGACCACCCATAGACAAGACTTTTACAGGGATCCTTCGAGTAAAACATGAATGTTTAAACCATAAAAATATGGTTTAAAAGCAAATGCTGTTTGAAAATGAGGAACCTGTGAAAACAATGCAGAAAAAAAGCATTATTTAAAAACTTGATTGAACCTCATAATTCTCCTCCCCAAAATCAAATATATTGATCAAGACAAGTGAACCAATATTTCATCTTTTCCTTATTAGTAACATTAAAAGGGGTAGGGATGGGGGGGTGCGGGATGGGTTAGCCTGGTGATGGGTATTAAAGAGGGCACGTTCTTGGGCGCCTGGGTGGCTCAGTTGGTTAAGCGACTGCCTTCGGCTCAGGTCATGATCCTGGAGTCCCGGGATCGAGTCCCACATCGGGCTCCCTGCTCAGCGGGGAGTCTGCTTCTCCCTCTGACCCTCCCCCCTCTCATGTGCTCTCTATCTCCCATTCTCTCTCTCTCAAATAAATAAATAAAATCTTTAAAAAAATAAAAAATAAAAAAAAATAAAGAGGGCACGTTCTGCGTGGAGCACTGGGTGTTATATGCAAACAATGAATCTTGAAACACTACATCAAAAACTAATGATGTAATGTATGGTGAGTAACATAACATAATAATAATGAAAAATAAATAAAAAATAAAAGTTAATATGCTAAAAAAAGGAAGGAAGGAGGGAAGGAAGGAAGAAAGAAAAAAGGGATAGGGAATTAACTTTTGAACAATTTATGAATTTATACAGTTGGACATGTAACCAACATTGTTTCACTTTCATGCACACAATAGCCCTGTTTGGTGTTGTTATTACTGAGGCTCACAGAGGTAAAATTGCCTGGAGCAGTGAGTTGAAGGTAGGAGTGGATCTCATCATTCTCATGTCAAAATCTCACTCTTCCCCATTACATCACTTGGCATTAACAGGGAGCTCAGGATAAAAAGGAGTAATGGGGCGCCTGGGTGGCTCAGTCGGTTAAGCGTCTGCCTTCGGCTCAGGTCATGATCCCAGGGTCCTGGGATTGAGCCCCGCATCAAATCCCACATCGGGCTCCCTGCTCCTTGGGAGCCTGCTTCTCCCTCTGCTTCTCTCTCTCTCTCTCTCTCTCTCTGTCTCTCATGAATAAATAAATAAAATCTTTAAAAAAAAAAAAGGAGTAATGGACTGAATTGCACCTCCTCCCCCATTCACATGCTGAAGCCCTGAGTTCCAAGGTGACTGTATTTGGAGATAGGGCCTTTAAGGAGGTAATTAAAGTTAAATTTGGTCGTAAGAGTAGAGCCCCGATCTTATAGGACTGATGTCCTTTTAAGAAGGAGAGATACCAGAGATATCTTTCTCTCTCTTTTCCCCTGTGAGTGGACAGAGAAAAGACTATATGAAGACACAGCAAACCAGGAAGAGGTCCCTCACCAGAGATCAATCCAATTGGCACCTTTATCTTGTACTTCCAGGCTCCAGAATTTTAAGAAAGTACATTTCTGTAATCTAAGCCACCTTGTGTATGATATTTTGTTATGGTTATAAGAGCAGACTAATACAGAAGGAAATGGCTCTCTAATTCATTTATAATCCTGCTCTGTACAACTAGAATCATGAACTTCTGACTAGTGAAGAAATCCCTGGGCCAGGTGTGGGAAGATCTCATACCTTCTCCTAAGTGTATGAGCCAGTGAACCTGGACATGCCAAAAATTCTTTGAGCCCCAGCTTACTTATTTGTAAAATGGAGATTCTACTATTTGCTCAGCCTACCCTTCCAAGTTATTGTGAAGATGGAAGTATTAATGCTTTATAAATTGTAAAGAACTAAACAAGCATAAAGGAATAGCATCAGGAAAATTCTAAGTGCATGTGCTATGTACCCAGAAAATACCAACTTCCCTCAAACAGACATGGAAAATATTTATAGTATCAAGGAATTGACTAGAGATATATTCAGAATAGATTTCAAATGGCCTATTCTAACATATAAAATTTAAATTTCTCTGTCAAGTGTTTACTCTCTAGATAGAACCCAGGAGACTGCTTAGGATTCCCCTATCAAGTGGCTGTAGGTGTGCAGACTTAACAACCCCTCATTACACGTCACTAGCTTTTACATTCCCTTATTAGTCCTCTTTTCAAGGGATTTCTCTTCTACCTGCAGCATATTTTAGGATTTTTTCCTAAGTACCTAGGAATCAAAAGATCTGCATCCTTATCCCAGAAAAACTACATTCTAACTATGGATACTGGCATGTTTAACCTCTGTGAACATAGCTTCTTTATCTAGAAAATAAACCTGTTGGGCTATGTCTTGGGTTGCCAGATAAAATATAAGAAGCCCAGTTAAATTTGAATTTCAGATTAACAAAAAAAAATTTTAAAATATTTATTTATTTGAGACAGAGAGACAATGTAGCAGGGAGGGGCACAGACAGAGGGAGAGAGACTTAAGCAGACTCCGTGCTGTGTGCCGAGCCTGACGTGGGGCTCAATCTCACAACCCTGTGATCACGACCTGAGCTGAAATCAAGAGTCAGATGCTCAACCCACTGAGCCACCGAGGTGTGCCAATAATTTAAAAAAAAAAAAATGAGTAGAAGTATATTCTGTATTTTTATTTACTACAGTTGACAACCCTAACTTCTCAGGTCCTACATTCGCAGTATGGTATTACTTCAGAAGATAGAAAATAATAATAACAATAACTGCTTTATTTGGGTTTACTCTGTACCAGGCACTGTTCTCAGTGCTGTAACATATATAATGTAAGTCAACCTTCAACAAAGCTCTCTATGGTAGTATGAAGTTAGGACCGCAGTCCACAAGACTACCCTCACTGCTGACACTAATTCAAAGTTCAGAGGTCCTCAGGATAACTCTGAGCTTCAATAATTCACTAGAAGGACTCACAGAACTTTTTAAAAGCTATCATATTCACAGTTACAGTTTATTATAAGATAAAGAATGCAAATTAAAATCAGCCAGGGGAAGAGACGCAGAAAGCAGAATTAAGGAGATTACACACATTGAACTTCTAGTTGTCCTCTCCCTGTGGAGTCATGGCTAGTTTTAACTCCTCCTGGCAATGATATATGGCAGTATGCATAGAGCTTTGTCAACCAGTAAAGCTTACCTAAGCTCTGGTGTCTTTACTGGGGCTCCATCAACAGCCACATAGCTGACATTAGTCTCCAGTCTCTTTATAGAGCAAGCTAATACTGTAGGACCCAAAGTCACTACCATAAATCACATTTTAGACTTTCTGACATGGCTCATTTACCCCCAGGTAAACGAAGACATTCTTATTAGACAGGACATTCCAAGGACCTAAAGATAACCTCTAGTCAAGGGCAAAGACCAGACCTCTCCTTGGGCAAGGTTAAATTCTAGTCTAGGATTAGGAATTCTTATATATTTGGCTAAAATAACATCATTATTAAAACCCAATAGTTATCACTTACATGTATCATGCTACCAAGAGAATAAACTGAGGACCACAGAAGTTATGAGGAGGCCAGAGTCACATAGCAAGTCAGTGGCTCAACAAAGGCTATGTTACCTTCTTTACAGATTGGAGGGGTAGGGACAGGGAAGAGGGAAGGGGAGAGAGAGAGAGAGAGAGAGAGAGAGAGAGAGAGAGAGAGAGACTTTGCTCCAGATAACAGAAGATCAACCAAAAGATAACATAACAATGGGAAGCACTCAGCTGGTACCCAAACATAAAGTAACTAAAAGTTTAATAGCTTAGGGAAGATTTTCTGAAACCAACAGTGGACTTCTTTTGCTATTGTTTACATTTTACATTTCTTTAGACAACACATCGATAAAATTGTCTCCAAAAGGAGCATTTTGTTGTTTGGACTGGATTTTTTGTTTGTTTCTTTAATTACTTTGTTTTTATTGGGAAATACAGTAAAAGGGTGAGAGGAGTAGAATTTGAAGTGTTGGGAGTTAAAGACTACAAAGGCCTCCCCCCCCCCCCGCCTTCTAGCTTTGAAATAGTCTAACAACAACATACTACTACCTATGTGGTAGTTCAACCACCAATACACCAAGGACACCAATTAATTAGATTCAGACATCACCAATCAGTCCAGATGCTGGCCATAGTTCATGGGTTTGGAAAAATAAAATACTGAAACACTGGCTGAACATCAGTGTTTTGCAGCTCCTGGGTCCTAGTATTCATTGAGCATTATTATGGACTGAATATTTGTGTCTCCCCTCCTCCAAATCTATATGTTGAAATCCTAACCCCCAATGTGATGGTGTTCGGATGTAGAGCCTTTGAGGGGTGATTAGGTCATGATGGTGGAGCTTTCATTAATGGGATTTGTGTCCTCATAAAAGAGACACCAGAGAACTCCCTTGCCACTTTTGCCATGTAAGGACACATCAAGAATATGGCCAACTATGAACCAGAAAACAGGCTCTTACCAAACACCAAATTTTCCGGCACCTTGACCTTGGACTTCCTAGCCTCCAGAAACATGAGAAATAATTATATGTTCTTTAAGCCACCCAGTCTATGGCATTTTTCTTATCACAGACCAAACAGACTCACCAATCCCTTACTTTGAATGGGCCACTATTTTACAAACACACTATAGAACTTAGTCTTCCCAACATCCCATTTTACAGGTGAAAAAACTGACATCTCAAGAGGTTAAATAACTGCCCAATATTTCACAGCTAGTAATTGGCAAAGTTTGAATTTGTACCCAGTTTCTGAAACTTCTGAACCCATAATATTAAGCACATAAGATTACCTCATTATATGGTGAAATAAAAAGATATATTGGCTATTGATAAGACATTATCGAGTGGATGGTTTGGCTTGATTTATTTTGGTTTGGTTGGACTTAGTTTGGTTTTCAGCCAGCAGTCAAAAAAGAAAAATTTTGGAATCAATATTTTGGCTTAAACTACTTTATTTGTCTTGCCTCAAAGCAAAGATGTTTCAGCACATTTAACTTGTCAACAAATATTCCATAGATAACATTTCACATAATAAAAAAGTTAAAATATTTAAACAAATTATAATTAGCACCTGTAAAGTACTTCTCATCTTCAAAGAGTTTACCAGCATTCAGCCTATTAATTTTCTCAGACCTCTACAATTATTCTCAGAGGGGACTGATGAGTAAACTCCAGAATGAAGAAGATGGGCATGGGAGAGCGATGCATTGTGGGAGCAACCACCCTCAAATCACAACAGATCTTTGTGCACCTGGTTCTCTGCCAAGGTTGTATAGCGTGGAAATGCCACATTGGTCTTCCTTCCTGCACCAAGTCCAGCTGAACTCAGACTCGTGAGGAGGGAGACAGCTAGTTAATGCTGCACTTTCCCCACAGATGGTGGAAGATGCAGTGCTCAACTCTATAATCATTCCAACATGTGGATAAATAGGGAAGATAAACTCCATTGAAATAAAAAGTATTACTGCAAGGCAGGACTTAACATTGAAACTAAATATGGAAACAATTTAAAGAATTGCTACATTAAAAAACAATTCAAGTATGAAGAAGTTAGTTACTTGGTGGAAGACCAAATCAGCATCTCTCTTTAGGTTTAGGTTTAGTATACCCATGCCTGGTATTACTTGCCTATGCTGCTTCAGCATACTACAGAAAAAAAGAAATGCTAAGAGTCAGCAACAGACCAAACAAAATAACATGGAGATGGGAGCATATTATTAATTACACTAGGGTAACAATCCTGTAAACATGTTGATAAAAATCTAAGCCAAGTGTTGAATGAATCTGAAACACTTTATATTTTCCCAGTGTTGGCTTAGATAGCAGTTTACCTGTAATCCAAGGATAAAAAGAGCAGAGTATTTCTACATCATCATCCCTATGGGTCAGATATCTGGGTCTCTAAATTGGGCAGTGGAAAATAAAATAAATAGCAACTGAAAGTAAAACATTGCAAAAAAAAAAAAAAGACATATTCAAAAGTCATCAGCAATAGCTCATCTAACACCCATGTTTGGAACTGTGGGTATTAACCAAGTTGTAGTGCATAGCCAAATCCCAAGTTCACAAATCATAGACATGCCAGTTCTCACAGATACATTAAGTTCACACATAAAATCACCTGATGAGACTGTTCATTATAATCTGGGCTCCAAAACCGAAGAACTGCCAGCAAAGAGTGACTAGTCTGAGTTGCATGATAATAGCAAGGTTCATTCCAGAGAACAACTGTTTGCTAGGGTATTTCTATGGCTTCTGAAGGAATCTAGAATATTCCTTTTCAACACAAATGAAGTCAGACTGGCGTGTTATGAAACAAGTGCACTATATATGGCTATTTTAAGCAAATGGACCACTTATAATTTATTTCCCGTTATTCCCTATCAACATCCACTCTAGTAATCAGTACAAAATTGGTTCAGATAATGATGATTATGGTGAGGTTTCATCAAATAAATAGCAATGGTTAAAATTCTATGCCAACTTGCTATTGTATATGGGAAATAAGTAGATTTATTAGAGAGTCAGGGTTGAGGATAAGTGAGCCTCTTCACTTGAGGGGCAGAAATCATTTCAACCAAATTCACCAGAGATTGCCCCCAGCTGCCACAGCAACCCCAAACCAATCAACAAGAAAGTTTAGCTGGTTTTAGTCCCATCTGGACTCCAAGACTGAAGCCAATGAAGAGAAGTAAACATCACCACAGAATGGAGATCCCTAGAGTCTGATTAATTTATTTTGGAAATGGCCGATTGGTTTTGAAAAGGAAACTAAATTGACCATTTGTTTACTTATATCAGGGTGTTTTGGAGAGAAATTTACTGTAAAATGTGTCAACCCCTGTGTTTTTGAAGGTTGTGTGTGTGTTGTTTTGCTTTGTTTTAAATTACTGGTTTCACTACATATGTGGTATGAATCCTACTTAATCAAGAATGGCTTATGGGCTGACATTAAAGCCGTCATTTAGTTAAATAGCACTAACCTCCTGGGAGAGAACCTGGCATTGGAAGAAGCCAGAGCCTTACTAGTAGGCAGCAGCAGCTGCTTTATTGAGAGCAGAGGCAGGCCAGGGGTGGAGGAGAGGGGCCGAATACAGATGTTCCAGAGGATCAAAACAAAATTACCCCATGATAAAAACATGGAAGTTCCTTAGATTGTTAAGAGTTAAATATGCAAACATCAGTAATTTAACTTTAATTTTTAAATGACATAAAATATGTTTTTCAAAAACTAAACAATATTATGTCCTAAAATTTAAACTCTAATTTACACTAAAATTCTGTCCTAAATGTCTGCAGGATATATTCCTTTCATAAATTATTCCTTTTGCTAGAATATCTTTGTTTCTTTTTACTCAGGTCACCCTTTCTCATTCCCAGCCCAATCTTTAGGTAATTACTATTAGCAGCCTGGAGTTAATTCTTTCACATCTTTCATTATAGATCCTGTTTATAAATATAACATAACAATTTGTAGGAACGCAGAGAAAAATAATTGGAAAAATCATAAATATTTAAAATGATTTAGTTTTTCTTGCCGTTAAAAAAATCAAGTTTTTCTGTTTTAAAAGCAATCATAAAAATAAATTAGAAAAAGAGAAAGAAGACTTCCACAATGGCATCTCCTAAGACAATTATGCTAATATTCTAGAAAATTTCTTTCTTGAATTATTTTTCTTCACAGATTTAGGTTGTTTTCCAAGGTTGACATATCTATGTCTATATATCTATCTCCCATCTATCTCTCTTCCTCATTCCCTCAGCTGAATACAAAGACCAAGTTGAAGACTCAGGAATTAGAGAAGATGAAAAGAATCTGCATTATTGAATCACTACACAAAAGGCCATTTACCCAATACTTGATGGGACTGTGACATGAGCAAGAATTAGAACTTTATTGTATTAGATCATGCTGGTGGCTGTTTGTTACATCATCAAGCCTACCCTGACTAATGAGTGGCTTACCTTAAAACTTTGTCTTATAGACATAGTTGCCCTATGCTGTCATGGAGGTGTACCGCTCAGATTTCCAAGAGGAACTGCAGCAGTTAGTAGAATTAACTGACAGCCCCAGCTACTTACTGTTCCTTTGGCTCTGCCATGGTGTTCACACCAAGGCCAGGGTTCTCCAGAGCTGTTCCCGGCCAATGACGGAGCATAGAGTGGACATCAGAGTCAGGATATTCCTACTCAAAGTAGGAATCCTACAGTCTTTCTCCAAGGACCCCCATCTTTATCGCCAGGATTTTCTAAGAACTCTACTCCAGTCTGAGGCTCATCCTATCCAATCCTTTGTTCCTCTCCTCCCTTCACAGGTGTCAGAACTATACCTCAGTCTGAGGGCTCTTCTACCTCCCGTATCCCTTTCTTTATCTTTCACAGGAGTTTCATCCAACCAATTTCTTACATGTATAGTCTCATCTTCACAAACTTGTCCTGTAGGATCCAAACCAACATAGGTTATTTCAGAAATTTTCACTACTATATATAAAATTGTGATGAAAAGAGTTATACGTGTTCTCTTGAATTTCAGATAAAATTCTTAAAAGAGACTCTTCAGTAGGTAATATGAACATTTTTAAAAATTTTTGGCATATATTGTCAAATAGTGTCCCAAATTGTTATCATTTACTCTACGACAAATAAAAAACTGCTTGCATTACCACATCCTCAACAGAATTAAATATTGCAGTTTAAAAAAAATAATAAAAACTTTTTGATAATTAGAAGGGCAAAAAACATCATTCATAGTTGTTTTATTATGCAGTTTTTTTCAAACCCAGCAAAATTGAACATAATTCTCTATATTTATATATTAATTGTATTTCTTCTTTTATGAGAATTCTATTTGTATCTTTTGCTCATTTTTACCTCTTATAGATCTAATCATTTTTAATAGTTGTAATATTTATTTTTAATCACTGAAATCCCTGGTCCTTTCTTAATTTCTTTTAGAAAAAAAATTAAAACTAATTTAACCAAAGATATAGTAACTAAACAGAAAATGTTTCTTTGTAAGTACATCAATGTTACATGTGGCTAATGATAAAACATTAGCTGTTTTTAAATAACACCCTTTATATAAGCTCCTCTTTTACCAGAATGGCAACATCTACTTTTTGGAAAATTTTAAATTTTAACAATGAAGTGTGTGTAGCATTACCTCTCATGGAAAAAATAGACACCTCTGCTAAAGATACTTAAGAAAATATATTTTTTCTTAAATAAATTTTGTTTTCCTTTTCTAAATATAGCACTGTTGATTGATTGTTCTTTACCCATCTTCCATGTCTCCAAGGAACAAACTTAGTTGTGATGATTCTTCAACTGTATCTTTAGTTGAAGAGATCATAAGGAAAAAGATCACAAAACATCACAAGGAAAAAGGCTCAAATTTTAACACAAAATCTTTGTTAGACCGCTGAAGTAACACATGTTCTCGTGCGTACATATATACACATGCCCTTAATCCTAACGTTGATATACAAAATATAGAAAATAATGTTACAAACACCTTTGTACCCACCATCAAGTTTAAGAAACAGACAGACACTGTAGATCATATCAAAGCCTCCTATAATTTCTGCATCTTTCCTGCCCATTCCCCCAGATAGCCACTATTATGAATCGAATGTTTATCAGTATTGTGCTTATTTTTACTCTTTCACTGCATATGCATCACACATCAATAAAAATATATTTGCACTATTTATATTTTATGTAAATTGTATCTTATCCTACATATCCTTCTGCAATGTATTTTTTTGCCTCAAAGTTATACTTTTGAGATTTATTTACCTTGGCAGGTGTGGCTCTGGTTCACTTTAACTCTTGGTAGAAACTACCTACTCCAGGTAAGGTCTGTGGATCAGCAGCACTGTGTCACCTGGGAAGACTCCAGGTCTTAGAAATTCGGAATCTTAGAATCCACCCCAGAGCTACAGAATCAGAATCTATATTTTAACAGGATCTCTGTATGGCTTAGATGAACTCTAAAGTTTGAGAAATACAAGCATTCAATTCTATTCTATTAAAACTTTACGATTTATCCATTCTCTGCTAATGGATATTTAGGCTGTTCCTAAATTTTTAATATGCTGATTTGACATTTTGCTTGTTTTATGTCTTTAAGAAAACTTTCCCATTTACAAAACAATAAGTGTTTCCTGAGGGGTTCCCATTTAGGCATGTAAATGACTTACTGAAGGAGTAATTTTTTATCCCAGAATGAAATGGATTAGTAACATGTATAAAATCCTGCAACTGTTGACCAACATCAACACAATGTTCAATATCATAAATTTTTATGATTTCATCACCCTCACATCCATTATATTAGAACTTAACCTTGCAAAGATAAGAATGAAGCATCTATTTAGTCTACCATGTCGATGGTGAGGATGCTCTCCGACAAGTCCTACAAAATCATTTCCAAGGTCTATGGCTCCACCACCCTCAGCACTAAGCATCACCAGGGAAGAATTTACTGAGCCTAGTGGCCAGCCCTCACACCCACAGGCAGACATTCACATCAAGGTCCTGCCACTTCCATGGTGCTGTGTCTTCCTTCATTGGGTCACCTGCAACCCTTCTGTTTTCCTTCTCAGTGTTTGAGGCATCAAACTCTCGGGTAGAGCAATTTCCCACTGAGAAAACAAAGTACCACCAGAGTTATCTCTTGCTCTTTGGGTCAACTCTGGTGTGCCTGAAACTGTCTTTCATGAAAGTCTGTTACTTCTTCTTTGGAGACAAGGAGAGCTCAGACCTTGGGAAGAATCCCAACTTAAGTCCTCTTGTTTCTTTAGAGAGAACATACAAGATAGAAAAATAATGCAAGGTGCCAATTCATCTCTCCTCACTTATTCTACTACAAGCTTAACATTTGTTGTAGTTGAAGGATCTAATTCAGGGTAGACCAACCAAATTCTCTTCAGGACTGATTTCCCTTAGCACTGAGTCACTACATTTTGTTTTAAACTCATCTTCTCCATCTCAATACCTTCCCTTTTATAAATTAGGAATTTGGCTGAAAAGAGTTTAAATGGATTAACCAATGTCCCCAGCTTGCTCTGGAAAAGATGGAGCCAGAGTTCTTCTGGAAAATATCGCTTCAGAAACGGTCTCACTGTTTTGAAGCAGCATAAAGTCCAAAAGGACTCCTCCTTCCTGGGACTATATGGGAGTTCACTCAAAATGCTGCCTCAGCAATGAGGTTCTAATCACACAACCAGTGCCTATTACCAATGAATTACAAAGCAAATTTAAAAAAATAGAACTTGTGATACCTAGGCAAAGTAGAAATGGATCAGAGAAATTGTTAAGATTGACGTTGTGTGAAGGCAAAATCCAGTAAGTCAAAAATAATTAAACACATGTTAAAGTGGACAAGCTAGTTGATGGCAGAGCTGACAAAATCCTGAGTCTGGCTGCCCAGGCAACTCAATTCACTAAATGTGCTCACTTGCCTCCTAGGTGCCAAGTACTTCATACTTTATCTCACTCACCCTATAAAATCATCCTGTAGGGTAATGTGGCAATCATCGTGTTACATATAAGGAAGATAAAGCTTGCATTTAAAAAAAAAGATTACATACTTGATAAGTAACATAATTGGGTTTGCTTGAGGGAGGATTTCTGGTTGCAGGTCAAGCTCTCTTTCCTGTGTACCTCACTAAATAATCAATAAAAATACTGGGAAGTTATCAGCCTAACATAGTCAAATGAACAGTAATCATCCAGATCACTTCATCTTTTGGACCTTTTCTGCTCCGTTTGACTCAGTCTACCTAAAAAGAAGCTAGCAGACATGCTCTGGAACATATCTGCTCCTATCTGGACACAAATTCTGAAGTATTTCTTTTGGTCAGACAGGCACCACTTTTCTCATCCGATATTCACAGGACGCTTTCATCTCTGGCCACAACTGAGACAACAGAGAATTCGAGATTCCAGACTTGCACTTTGCTCTATTGTGTTATCACAAAGAATTTCTCTGTCCCTCTCTCTTTCTTTTCAATCTCTCTCTCTTCATTCTTTGACAGAAATACCCAAATAAGACTATTAGTGTTCTCTACATAGGCCTTATAGTGAAATTGCTCATCATTTTTACTGGGATCTTTGTCCCTGCCTCCAGTCACCATCGGACTTGGGCACAAGTCAAATGAGGGCTCAGACAGATCTAAGGGACTAGTTGTCATTCAAACTCATTTCACCTATGTTCTGACCTATATATGATGAGCAGGTGATATTTAATAGTCAGGCTTCTTGAACCCAGATTCTTCTTTTATCAAGGATCCCCATGTAAACAGGCTTCTGGACATCTTACCCCACCGGTGTTTGCCAGGAGTGTCTCAGTCCCAGCTGAGGCCAGCCCCAAGAGAGTCTCACGAGGATAATAAAGAGACACACTATTTATTGGGTTTCTGCCTTGAGTAAGCCCTGGGTCAAGTTTGTATCTATGTTAGTTATTCTTTTCATCAACTTCCAGGTAAGTATTATTTATCTTCAATTTTTTGCAAGGAAACTGAGACTCAGAAACTTTAAACTCCCTGAGACTGTACAGATCAAAAGTAAATCACTATTATTTTACCTCAAGCCCTCTGTCTCTGAAACCTACTCTGGGTTTGTGTCTCCCAAAATTCTTATGTTGAAGTCCTAATCTCCAATGTGACTGAATCTGGAGGTAGAGTCTTTAGGAGTTAATTAAGGTTAAATGAGGTCATACGGGTGGGACCCTAATCCAACAGGACTCTTGGCCTCATGAGAAAAGGAAGAGGTTTCTCTCTTGTCTCTTCTCTCTCTCTCTCTCTCTGTCTCTCTGCCCCTCTTCTCCTCCTCTCCCTCCATCCTGTGAGGACACAGCAAGGGAAGGAGGCAATTTGCAAGCCAAGAAGAAAGGTCTCACCAGAAACCAAATCAACCCAGACCTTGATCTTCGACTTTGCAACTTTCAGAAATGTGAAAAATAAATGTCTGCTATTAAGTCACAGGTCTGTGACATTTTGTTGGAGCAGCCTGAGATGATGGTGACATGCTCCTTCTCTTACCTCTGTGTCTACGCCCATGTTATGTGTGCGTGTATGTGTCTCTCAAGTAGCTTTCAGACCATTCTATTCTCCCCCTCCATACTTTCATTTACCCTCATGTGCCCTGTGCTGTGTGTGGGAAATACAATGATGAGAAAAAACAGTCACGGCCTCCACCATCATGGAGCACAAGGTCTAGTAAAAGAAGTGAGCAGGAATCAAATCATCATATACATATATAATCATATGATTACTAATATTGGGCTCCCTGGCCCCCAAGTCCATCAGGCATATCTATATGAGTCTAAAGGCAATTTGTAAATTCAAGAGTTATTTTTCCTAGAGACTTCTTATTCCCAAGGTTAATTAATAGACACATAATGGTTTCATTAAATAGGGACATGATTCACCGAACCCTGCCACTCGGATTCATCCAAATCTCAGTTAGGGTAAATCTGGACCCTGTGATGTAGCAATTATTCTCAAAACAAAAATTACTCAGGAAGAGGTAGTACATGACTGTATAGGCACACTGAGGTATAAAATCCAAAAGCAGACATTCTTGAGAGAAATTTTGGTGACAGAATATGTGCAACTATTTCCTACTGTATCATTTTGCCTCAGGCCTGTCCTGAAGGAGCACTGTGACTTCAGAAACTCAATATGAGTTTAAAGTCTTACTAAGGTAACTGTATTGCCATTTTATAAGTCTTGTGTACATTTCAGATAGTTTCGACTGCCTTGGGAAAAAATATTAAAAATGAAGTTTGGAACATTTGTTTTGAAGGAAAACACTCATGCTATCAGACTGTTTTGGGAAAGGTTACTCATGGCAGAATGATTAGGAGAATTTTAAGATAATTGCTGCTCAGTGCTCCAGTTTAGAATTTGAGGTTGGAGTTTGAAAGGGCAGGGTTGGCAGAAACTTTATGACATCTTAAATAAATTATAAGAGAGCACTTTCACCATATTGAAAAGAGCATTATTTTTCAGAACCAGAGAGAGTCTCTCTCAAAAGCATGTTATGCCTTTAACTGTTATGGCGTGAGTGAGTAACTTCATTTCCAAGACACCTGCAATGGAGGGATGTGGTTGCTGGTTTAGATCCCCAGGATTTTTAAGGAAAAAAAATAGAAAATTTGATTGGGTAGGTCGCGGAGGCTTGGCTGAGGCCAGCATCACATATAATAAAGGGTCTATGGATTGGTCAGGGTGATCCATTTCTCCCATGGGCCATAATTCGGTTTCCATTGGAAGGATGGAGATGAAGTTGGAAAGAATGTGAGGCTATCTTTTTCTGACTTGTGATAGCAAAACACCCAGAGATTTGATAGAGAAAAATTCTGTGGCTTCCCTGTTCTTGGAAGTGCTTGGAAGAAACAGTGCTTTCTCTTACAGTGAGTCACCTTATGCTGAGAGTTCTTGGGTACAAAGACCCATGTTTAATAGCACATTGGTCAATAGGCTTCAGTAGGGAATAAGGATGCTGTCAGTGGGCAGAGAACTCAGTAAAATAGCTTAACCTACACATCCAGTCATGCCCCTCTCCTGTTCAAACTCCTTCCATGGCCTCCTGATGCCCGTGGAATAAAACCTAAACTCCTCAACATAGCATATTTCTATCTAAGTAGCCTTTTATCTGCCTCTGCTTCTTCCTATACCCAGTGATCGAGGATGCCACCATACTCTCCACCATACTGTCCTTCCTCTGGGTTTTTGTTCTCACATTTCCTCCCTCCCACCCTCCTCTCAACTTTTGAGTGCTTTTTTATCTTTCAGGTCTTGATTCCCGTGTAATGCAGACTTCCCTGTCTGAGGATATTCTTGCTCTAACAGGCAAAGCAAGTCCACAGCCCCCTCCCTGCCTCCATTACATTATCTCCTTGTATGGTCATCATTTCCCTCGTCACAAGACTGTAAGGTCCCTGACAACATGACCCATGCTGTAGTCTTCTTTCTAATTTACTAGTTGGGTGACTATGGGCAAACTACTTAACCCCTTTTATCTCAGTTTCTCTGCAAGAAGGTGAATATTTATGCCATATTTTCTTGCACTTTGAAAAATGTAAATAATTGTCCAGCTTAGTGAGTGTAAAGAAGCTGTACATAAAATTCACGACAGAGGAGGTGTAACTGAGAAGTTAGAACTCAAAACTAAAGTGAATCAGGAAAACTAAGCCTCTGAGATCACCGGAGATGTTGGGAAGGACCACAGGCTTGGGGTTCAAGGAAATCTGATTAAGTCTTGAGGCGTAAAGTTGTACAAAGAGACTGAAAGTTGGTTATCCATCCAAAAAACAGCTATATATACCTATATTCCCTAATACTATACTATTGGTTATGTCCTGATGGTTTCCATCTTCAAGCTTTGCCCCAGGAGTTAGCTCTAACATCTCTCATGCCTTGTGTCAGATTATGTTACACACAAAAAAAAGACACTGGTAAGCCTTTCATAAAGCTCATCTGGGTACTGGGTAAATGCACATGGCTCAGCACTAATTCATTCAGATAGCAGTCTCTTCAGAATGTACCCCAAGACTGTAGCCTAGAAATACCCCAGACTAGAAACAGTGAATCCCAGCCTCACCTGCTCCTGGAACATCTCTAAATCTTGATCTAGCATGACCTTTATATGATAAGTGGATACCCTATTCTGAGATGGTTGCATTGGTGTTTCCAAATCCATGAGGTTGCTTCCACTTTAGCACTTGTAGTCTCCTAAGAAGGATTATTGTCACTTTCATCTTGTAGTGTCTGAAACATCCTTAGGTTAGTCATCCGTCAAAATACTAACCCTTGATATCTCTGGATGAGAAGGATGCTGCTAATGCGATTGTTCCTCCAGCCTCATAAAAATAACATCATAATTGAGGAAGAGCTCATTATCACCTTCGTATTGGCCCTCCATGACCTAAATTATAATGGCACAACCCCCTTAACCTCCACAAAAATGCAAACCATTTTGGGATGGAATCTAAGAAAAAAAGAAGTTTTTCCCCTGAAATGGTTTTTTAAAATCAGTAATGATTCTTGACTATTTTCTTGGTCACCTTGGAAATTTGGTGCTTTCTCCAGGTCTGAAGATCAGTATCCTTTCCAGATCATGAGGCATTTCTTCTTGCTAATGTTTCCAAGTAAACAATATCTGGAAGTACTATGTATGTATGGTTAACATCTTCTAAAACAATATTTTGCTGGAAATAGAAAAGATGGTTTCATGGGTGGATAGTTCACATTGAATGCTTATGATGGCATGAATCTCGAAGCATGAGGGCAGGTGAGGTCAAAGTCTATCACCTGGAAAAAGTGGCAGAGAGGTGGGAGGCTTTACAGAGGAGAATTTACTTTCATGAGTCCATCACAGTCTTGGATTCGTATCTTTAGCTTGCTAGGTTCAAACTTCATTTTGCCAGCACACTGAGAGCATCCTTCTATCTGGGGCGGGCGGGGGGAGGGGGGGAATCCACATGAGCTAAGCACATGCTATCATTAAATAAGATTGAGTATTGTTTCTTTCTTACATACAATAATTCCAGAGGTAAGAACTAGGGCTGTTGTAGTGGTGGCACTATCATCATGGACCCAAACTCTATCTTTACTCCACTATTTTTACAATTGACTTCTACCATCAAGGTTGCCTCGTTATGCAAGATGGCTGCTGGAGTGCCAATAATTATGTCTAGATTACAGAAAGAAATAAGGAAGAGGTAGAGAGAAAGGAAAAAAAAGCATGGTAGGTCTGCTCTTTAAGGAACATTTTGGAAGATCTACCCAACAATCATTACTTACATGTCCCAAATAATTGAAAAGGCAGTCTGGATATTTAACATTTTATTAATTCCACCTGGAATAAAATTGGTGTTCTATTAGTAGGGTAGAAGTGGAGAATGGAGATTATTTGGTGACTAACATCTTTTCCACAGATGTATGAATCAGAATATTAAGTTACTGATTTATATCAAGAAATATTACTGCATTATATTAAGGAGTAGGCAGAATTGGGATGGAAAGTCAGATCAAGCCATTCAATAGGACCTGGCTGCAGGTATGAGGAAAGAAGTTGCCAAGAACTGATCCCAATCAAAACAGGTGGCCACAAAAGAACAAGAGAGAACAGAAGTCAGAGACAATAAATAAAAGAGGAAATTTGAGGAAAGGAATGTCAGTGTAACAGAATAGTAAGGAAGCAGAAACAAGAAAAGCAATCCAGATCAAAACTCAAAGAATGCATAAAAGAAATACATTTGCAGCACTAAAAATAATTCTGCTATAATAAGGTTTCTCAATCTCAGTGTTATTGACATTTCAGACCTAATAATTCTTCATTGTTGGGAGCTGTCTTGCATTGCAGCAACATTAGATGCCAGTCATGACGATCAAATGCCAGTTTCCAGATATTGCCTAATGTCTTCCGACCTGAAGAGAACCACAGCACCCTGTGGAGTACCATTGTGCTGGAAGCTTTGCTTCCTGTTTCAGCAGCTTTTGTAGTTCCAACTCTGAAAATGCCTTAAAGGCATCAAGTTACTGCTTATATTTCATGTATCTTATCTTAGGAGATGTGACTCTCAAAAGCACTGATTGTGGCATCAGGGAGTTGGAAGTGACCTAAGAGAGGTGTCACTAGGGAAGGGGTCTAAAAGTGGTGTGGAGGCATGCTCTCGAATTCTAGGCAGCTGTTAGAAGCAAGGAATTAGGTCAATATATAGCAACATGAGTATAACTTAAAAACATGATGATAAGTTTTTTCAAAATTAAGGGGGATTGATAAAGTTTAAAGAAATTTAAAATACAGACACCCACATCATAACCCTACAGATTACAAGAATACAGACTACTGAAGTACAGGTATCAACCATATGAGAAGGAATGCCTACGTAGGGGTGGGGACTGGGATTGAGAATAATAGAAAATAAAATTAAATTAAGGATGAAGACTTGTATAGTACAATGAGTTAGTATGCCATGAACCAAAGAGTATAATTAAATTAACCCTCGGCAGTTGTCCAATAAGAAAGAAATGACACTGTACAACTTAAATTCACATTTTCACTAGATGGTTGACATGTTGTCATGGCAAAGGCCCTCCTGGCACCAAGCAAGCTCATCGTTTGTAAATAAGTTATGCAGCATCATGCTGATACCTCCCTAATTATGATACAGCTCCTAGGCTTTCAGTTATGTGAATAATCAAGACTCATGACAGAATGTGAGCTAAACTTCTACAATATTAACTGAGCTCCATTTTGATCATTTTAATAATTAAGCCATTTTGACACCGTTCCTTAGGGTCTGTGTTCTTCCTCCCTGAACTGGACACAGAGCAGTGGCATGTCACTCTTTGCCCTAATGAGTAATTGTTACCACGAAACTTGTTCTCAAATAATGGAGGTGTCTATGACTCAGACTGTTGACCAGCATTAGCCCCTCTAAGGTTAGTAGGTGGTCATAGAGATGATGTTTCAGCCATGGATGGCTCAGGTGATGAAGCTTCTCTTCCATTTCCCTATCCTAGAGTGATGCTGTCCTGACCCTTTCTTGAGCTATTCATTACAAATGGCCAAAGTGATTGAGTCAGGAGGCATTGTTCAATGGCTTTATCATAAACTCAGTATGCAAGACAAGCAAATGAGGAAGATCTCCAAGAATGTCAGTGCTAACCTAGAGGTACAATTTTACAAGAGTGGCATAAACACCCACAGCTGGCTTTTATGGACCTATGGCAATTTAAACCTCTGAATGGTAGCTGGTTGTGGCAGACATCAAGATGCACCATTCAGCTTCCTTCAAGGAAGGACTCGATGCTCATCTGCAAAGACTATGATTAATAGATAGCTTCCAGCTTATATCTCCTTTAGGATCCCCTCTAAGAATTACCCCCAAGATCTCACTCTAACCCAGAAAGCCTTCAGTGAGTGATAGAACAAGGCAGTAGTGTAAGGGCCAAGCCATTCCTGCCCAGTATGAGACTTCTCCAACAGACAACCTGAGCTGGAAAGTACCTGCCCCCATGGCATTAGCAGAGTTTTCTCAGCCCTACATAGTTATCTGATGGCTCCCACCTGCCCAACCCAATATTTCCCCTCCTATTATTTCTACAAGTGTTATCCGCCCCCCAAATCCTTTAAAACTTCTAACTTCCTCTCAGCTCTCCTTCCTGGAGAATCCTACCTGTGACAGTTGTGGTGCTGCTGAAAATTATCATTGATGCATTTTCATATTCCTAGAGAATTTGGTTGGACTCAAGGGGAGAGAAAGTCTGCAAAAACCCTAAAATCATACTGAAATGTGTGTGTGCATATATGAATTTTTCTAAAGGGGTCTTAGTTTTTAAAAAGATTCTTAAAGGCATCTGTCACATAGAATGATGATTATCAACCTTCCCAATATCCATTCTTCCCTTCATTTCTAGCTGAGAACAGAAATGTCAAAATAAAGACTCTATTATTCAACTTCCCTCACAGCAAGGCATAAATAGGTGGTCTTGTCACTAAATAAGAAGAGAGGGTCTTCATCCTCCTTCCACCAACATGATGGCTGAAGCTTCACCAGACATCTGAGAATGTGAGGAGGAAGTCAAATGTTGAAGATGACAAGAAAAAATATTAGAAATCTACAGCCTTGGCAATCATGAGGGTGACATTCTAGTTACAGATTGCCCAGGTTTGCAGGAAGTAAAAATAAACTACCACTTTGTTTAAACCATAGTTATTTGGTATTTTCTGTCACTTCCAGCTAAATTGAATCCTAACCAACCCAAGGTCCATGACCCCAAAATGTTAAAAACTACACAACAGTTCCTCTAATCATCTAATTTGTAAACCTCTTGAAGTCAGAACTATCTCTTATTCATACTGTGCCACATTGTACCTAGCATCTAGTTGAGATTTGATATATATTTTGATCTTGAAAAATGTATGGTAGCTCCTGGCTGTCTGTCCTCCTGCGAGAAAGGGCTGTGGGCTCTCCCTCTGCCCCAGCGGCCAGCAGGAGCCACAAGAAGCCGCCGTGGGCAACTTGGAGGCATTAGATTGCATTGACCCAGAGCTCTAAGACTCCTCAGTACAATAACTCGAGCAGAAATTAAACTTTGCTCTTTGTTGCTGCAAGAGCATTTTGGAGAGATTGTAGAAAAAATTGGAGTCCACCTAATCAGAACTGTCAGCCAGCCACTGAGAGTAATTGCCCACAGCACAGGAACATCACTGGATCAGGTGAAAAAAGCCCTTTGTATGCTCATCCAGTATAACCTGGTGATATATCAAGTGCACAAACGTGGTGTAGTGGAGTATGAAGCCCAGTGCAGCGGGGTGTTGCAAATGCTTAGGTATCCCCGGTACATCTATACTGCCAGAACACTCTCCAGAGCACTGGAGAGCTCATTGTGGAGGAGCTGCTATTGAATGGCAAAATGACAATGTCAACGGCCGACCGACTCACGGAGACTATGGAGGATGGCAAGACCATGGACTATGCTGAGGTATCAAACACATTTGTGCAGCTAGCAGACACACACTTTGTACAGTGTTGCCCGTGGATACCTGTCACTGAGAATTCAGACCCGGGGCCACCGCGACCTGCCCCCATTCTTGTCATCAGTGAAAAAGACATGTACCTGGTTCCTAAACTGAGCTTGATGGGGAAAGGTAAAAGGAGAAGATCATCTGATGAAGATGCTGCTGGGGAGCCCAAAGCCAAGAGACCAAAATATAGCACAGATAACAAAGAGCCCATTCCAGATGATGAGATTTATTGGCAGGCCAAACTTGACAGATTCCACCAGCACTTCCGTGACCGAGCCATTGTCAGCAAAGTTGCCAACAGGATGGACCAGACCAGCAGCGAGGTCATGTGGACCATGCTTCGGATGAGTGAGATTACCACTCCCTCTACTGACCCCTTCACCCAGCCACTGTCTTCCAATGAGATCTTCAGATCCCTACCTGTTGGCTATAACATCTTTAAACAAGCTCTCGATCTGTATCTCACTCTACTGGCAGATGGTCCACTAGAGTTTGTTGGAAAGTCTGGCGACAGTGGTGGAGGAATGTATGTCATCAACCTGCATAAAGCTCTAGGATCCCTAGCCACAGCCACTCTGGAGTCTGTCATACAGGAGAGGTTTGGGTCTCACTGTGCCAGAATAATCCTTCTAGTTTTGCAAAAGAAACACCTGGAACAGAAGCAGGTAGAAGACTTTGCAATGATTCCAGCAAAGGAGGCAAAGGATATGCTTTACAAGATGCTCTCAGGAAATTTCATATCACTCCAGGAAATTCCCAAAATGCCAGACCATGCCCCAACCAGGACCTTCTATTTATACAGTGTGAACATCCTGTCAGCTGCCCGAATGTTGCTGCACAGGTGCTACAAGAGCATAGCCAACTTGATAGAAAGGAGACAATTTGAAACCAAAGAGAACAAGCGTCTACTAGAAAAGTCTCAGAGGGTGGAAGCCATCATTGCATCTATGCAGGCTACAGGTGTAGAGGAGGTACAGCTCCAAGAAATAGAGGAGATGATCACAGCACCCAAACGCCAGCAGCTATAAACCCTGAAGTGTAATGTCAACAAGTTGGATGCCAGTGAGATCCAGGCAGATGAAACCATCTTCCTGTTGGAGTCATATATTGAGAGCACCATGAAGAGACAATGACCCAGAAGAAGAGCCTTTCTCAAAAACTCTGGGGAGATGGGAAGGAAAAATAAAGGAGGTGCCTGATGCAAAAAAAAAAAAAAAAAAATTGGTAAATGTCTAAGCCCCACATATTGTTGGGAACTGCACGTTTCAGCTCAAGACTTTCCATTTAATTTGTTTCTAAATTCAGTGAAAGCCTCTCAAGCTATAAATCCCAGGAGGTGGGCTTTTGTCATCAAACTGTTGAATATGTCCCAAGATATCTATTTTAACCTCAGAATCTGATCTGGTTCCAATATTATTTCAGGGTTGATTTAAACTGTATACAATTATCCAGCTTTTTAAAATGAAATTGCCTTTTTATAATGGAAAAGATGCTCCCTTTATTGAATCTCTGAAACAACTAAGCAGATGACAAGCAGTCTGTCCCGAGATAGGGCTTCGGCTGGGAAATTACCATACATTAGTGAAGGACCCCTTTCTCTACACTGGTCAAATCACAGCAGCCTAGGAACTCAAAGAGCTAAAATAAGGATATTGAAAGTTGATATTTTATGACAATCACAGCCAAGAACATTTTAAAGTTTTTTTCTTTTTTTTTAAAGTTTTGGTATTCGCCCATAACTTCTTTTCAATCTATTTCCCATTATCCCACTAAATACCAGTTCTAGGTTACATTTGAGGTATAAAATCTCCCCAGTTTTCTACTAGTAAGTCCCATATATCATCAAGATGAAACAAGCTCAGTTCAAACCAAGAGTTTCTGGCTAGTTTTGTATCTTAGAGGGAAAATTTGAAATTTGAATAAAGCAATCATTTCCCTCAAAGGCTTTGGAAATAAGTACTTTTCCTTTTATGGCAAGTTGTTCCAGTCACTCCTCTGTTCTCTGGCAAGTCTAAACAACAACCTAACCACTTTTGTACTTGGTTCAAATCTTGGATAAAAAAAGTTATTCAAGGACACAGTTCTAATGCTTGAAGTGTCATGGCTTTCGCCAGAATGAATTACAACCTCTGCAAGATGCAGAAAGAAAGTTACAACCCCTGATGTTTTAACTTCCTTCCATGCCACCCCGGCCACCACAGAAGCCTCTTGAGGCTGACCAGCTGTGTCAGCAAAGCCACACGAGCACCCGTGCGCTGACTCTGCCCAAGGGTTCTGTCAGGGCTCCCGTCCCAGAGCCTTGGTTGTTGTGTCATGTTTGGCCGCAGTGGATCCTGTGCTGACACAGACTTGAAAATGTGTCCACTGTGCCAATGGCAGCTTCTTGGAGCCCCATGTGGTGCTTGTGACCAGGCTGCAGAAATTGCCAAAGGAAGCCTTGTGCTTCAGTAATAATTTTAAAAGAGAGAGAAAATCGCCCAGAACTCTGAACATGGCCCACACCCTTGGAGACACGGCGTGGAGCCAGGCTGACTGGGTTTGAATCTCAGGTCTGTCATTATTCCCTGTCTGATCCACCATAAGTGACTTGCCCCTCCATGCCTCACCCTCCTTATCTGTAAATTGAGGATAATAGGATCTACTTAGCTCTTAGGCCTATTAGGAAGACCAAAAGAATTAAAATTCGGAGAGCACTTGGAACAATGCTTGGCACATGGTAAGAATTACATAAGTATTAAATACATTTTTTTTGTTTAAGTTTCACCCACTAGAGGATGCGTCCAAGTCCTACTTTCTCACATAGAACGGGGCCTTTAAATTCAAGTATGGCTTCTCGCGAGATTTTTTCTTGCTGCCATTCTCCAAGATGAAAAGTCATCGCCCATAAGGAAGATTCAGTTTAACTCATTTCAGCTGATTCATATGGCACCATCAGGAGAAGGCACCGCCTTGTGGAGCACAGCGCAGCAGGTGACACCACAGTTGTCCTCAGGGCTGCCCTAATCGAATAGAGGGAATGAGAAACTGTGTCATTTTAGGCAAGTCACTTAACCTTCCTCTCTGAGCTGGACTGCACATGTCCTGGGTTATAACTAATCTCCGGGGTATCTTCCAGCTTCTCAAAATCCAATAATTTAAAATAAAAGGCTGACAGCGAAGAACTAAAGGAGAAATGCAACAGTGCCGAGTGGGCCCAAGGGGGGGAGGATTAGCAGCTAGTATTTCTCTCGGTTTAGTTGTAATATTTTGCACGCTGTCTCACCTTGAGCTGTTGTCCCTTCTCTACTAATCCAAATCATTGGAGGCATGTAGATGAGGGTCAGGGAGAGTATTCTTTAGGATAAACCAGTCCAATTTAAATTATGAGATATTTTCAAATTGTAACGACTGAGCTTTAAAAATGTGGCATTCATCAGGTAGAAGTGGCTTCTTAGCAGTCTAGGGGAAGGTTTTGCCTGTGGCCTGAGTCATATAGGTCTCTATCTGAAGGAATCTAAGTTGCCCTGTCTCTGGCTCCCATCAGCTCAAGCAAGAGCTCTGGTGCACTGGAAACTCCCCGTCTGAGGGGTCCCCATGAGGGGTCTCACTCGTGCTCACCCACCAGCCTACACACCACTGTCCAAGCTGCTTTTCTGGGGCACTGCTGTTAATCTGCTGAGCGTGTCTCCTTAGAACTTCAGCACTTTCTCTGGATACGGCAGTCTCTCCCTTAGCTGGGACTGGTGCTCTCTGTGACGCCAGTGAAAGTTCCACCGAACACCCAAGCTGCCTTGTGTCGCTTCCACATGGAGGGTCTCCTCCCTGGAGCTCCCTCAGACTGCACAGTCCCGCACAGGTGCACTGCTGGGTCCGCGAAGTGCCCAACTGCGTGGTCATTACCACACAACAGGAGGAAACTGGTTCTCCCATTCATGTTAAAAACTACTGGAATGGTCCCCCAAAACAGTGTCTCTCAGGTCCAAAATGTTACAGGTTTAGTAAACCGTTCTTCTGGGTGTTACACAATGCTCTTCGTCCCAGTGACCCCAATGTGCTGTCAGTGGCTAGGGGATAATCACCACCCTGCACCAGCTGGGCTGCTCCCTTCCAAGGCAAAAGACCTCTTTTTCAGGCCCTGCTGGCTTTGGCAGGCTTCTTGCCTTCGGATGAGATCTCCCTGGGGAGATCCTTCCCTCTGCACAGACTCCTGTCAGGACATTCACCAGTTCCCACACGTGCCTGGAGGTTTCTTAGACTTGGCAGTGAACACGGGTTAAGTCCTTTCCCAGGCATCTCCTCAATTCTGAAGAAAATCGGCTTCAAAAAATACTGCTCAAGCTTTGAAGGGGAAAAGAAACACTTACTAGAAACCAAATCTTCAGGTAAACCTCTAGAGAGGTAGCTGGCCAAAATTAGGAGGAAAGGAAAATGCAAAGGAAGTGTGGCAGCTTGCTAGTTATTCCTCCAAAATGCTTTCTTCCCTTCTTCCAAGTTATGAAAGCTTAGCTGGGCATGAGTTTGCCCAGCCAAGATAACTTTGCCCAGGGTCCCCTGTACCCAGAAGTCGCTATGTGACTGAGTTCTCACCCACAGGACATAAGTGAAAATCCTATGTGTAATACTGAAATCTATACTACCCCCCAGCCCTTCCCACTGAGAGTAACCAAGTTTCGGTCACACAGAAGGGAACAACACCCAAGGGAAAATGAAGCAAAGGGGTGGGAAAGAGGGATGGGAGGAAGGAGGGAAGAAAGGAAAGATGAAAGGAAGAAAAGAAAGAAGGAAGGAAGGGAAGGATGGAAGGAGGGAAGGAGAGGGAGATAGAGGAAGGGAGGAAGGAAAGAGAGTTGCTTTCTTAAGCACCAGAGTTTGTGGGCTGAGATGAATATCTACCACAATTTCTTGTAAAAAGGCAGTGTTAACAATACTGTATTATATTTGAAAGCTGCTAAGAGAATAGATCTTAAATGTTCTCACCACATACATACACACACACGCACACATGCGTGCACACACAAGTTATTACGTGACATGATGAAGCTATTAACTAACCTTATCATGGTAATCATTTCAAAATACATATGTGTATCAAATAATCACACTGTACACCCTAAACTTATCCAAGATGTCAATTATATCTCAATAAAACGGGAGGCAGAAAGAGACAACAGTGGAGTCACTACTAGGAAGATCAACATAAGCATAAGAACGTCTCTAGAGAGCAGAAAACCCTTCCCTGGAAATCAAATATGTATGCTGTTGGTTCCCAAACTTCAGTGTGTGAATCACCTGGGGAGTTTGTTATATAGATTCAGAGCTCTATCCCCTGAGATTCTGATTTCAGTCAATCTTTGGTAGAGGCCCTAGGACCACATTTTTAAAACTCTGCTCTCAGCAGCCACAGCTGTGCCATCAAACACCCAAATATGTTTGCAATGCCTAGAAAAACCCACAGCAAAGTGGAATCAAAGAACTGAAGAGATCTTGAGGACAGTAGAAATCTATAAAAAGCCTCAAGAAATAATAGAGTCATTTATTACCTTCCAGCCAACTTTACTTGTAGGATGCTCTTCTGAGAAAATAGCATTTCCTGTATTTCCTCATAAAAAATATTTTCTACAGGGTATGAATTATTATTGCAATCTATTATTTGCTTGTTTACAAGTTCTTCTTATGACAAATACTACAAAGAAATTTCATTGTATCATCTCTCCAAATTATTCCTAATTATGGAAGCCTAAATTAATGAAGTTCCCTCCATCTCTTCCTGCCTCAATTTCTGTATCATTCATAGAAAATAAAACTACTTGGTGCTAAAAACCTTTTGATCTTAGTCCATATTAGAATCAGAGACTTGGCAAATCATGAATTTCCTACCTGATCACCTATTTTGATATGAGTTGCCTATAACTTGTTAATAAGATAGGCAGTCCAATTCTGTACTTGCCCCAACTTCTAAAATTTAAGGAAGAGTACCTTTAAACCATTGCCTCTCCAAGGCAGAGTGGTGCATATCACCTAGACCGGAGGTCCTTCAAGTGTGGAACCCAGCCCAGCAGTAGCTGCTCCAGCATCACCTGGGAATTTGTTAGAAATGCAGTTAAGCCCCAGCCCAGAACTACGGGAGGGGGTGGGGGGCAAGGGGTGGGAGAGGGCTTTTATGTACTTCTGTTGCTTACTGGAGTTTGAGAACCACCACGCTATACTTCTCTCTCCTGCATTTTCTGAACAGTAAGTGCAGCCCATCACTGTATGTCCCTTACTATTTCTGCCATCAGTCCCCCTTTTCCCTATCCCAGTCCAGTCCCTTACTATATGTCATCCATGCTATGGAAGAAGCCTCTATCTGGTCTCCCTCTCTTTAATCTTGCTCCTTCTGTATCCACCCTCCACAGGGACTCTGGAGTCATCTTTCTAAATTCTAATTTGCCCAAGAATTTTCCTAGCTAAAATCCTTCAAATGCCTGCAGGATGAAATCCAAATGTCCAAACTTGTAGAAAGAAAAAAGAAAAGCCCTTTATTATTTGGCCCTCCTTCAAGGCTTTATGACTTGATAAGCAACACCCCTTCACCCATTCTAATGTCTCTTGCCTTTGCATATGCTGTTCCCTCTGCCTGGAGTGAAATACTTAAGCCAGAAACTTTGATACACAAAGTTTTTCAAGTATATTCACCGAGGAAGAGTTTTTCCTCCTTAACCTTCCCCACTCCAACCACTACTGTCATCTCATGCACACTCTGTAGCAAAAACAAAATCCTATTTATTTGTATAAGTCAGTCAAGTCTCACTTCCTCTGGGCAGCCTCCCATGATCACTCCTGGCAGATTCAGCTGCTCTGTCCTTTGGGCTCTAAGGCACTCTAAAAGATCTCTTCTGAGGCCTCTTATGGACTTTTTGCAATTTATAAATATGATGTTCTTTCTATTGAGGACAGGGACTGTATTTTGTTCCATTCTAGAGTCTCAATAACCGCAGAACCTAGCATACTACACATGGACCAAAGAAAGCAAATGATGTTGTTAACTGGTAAAACCAATGAATGAATGAAGGAGTAAATGAATAGCAATCAAGGAGAGGAGAGGAAATATCTTGGGCTTTGAAGTCATTTACAACCTGGACTTCTATTTCCGGCTACATTAATTTCCAGGTTGCAAACCAGTGGCTACCAATCATATACTCTCCCAGGACATGTCTTATTTCATCAGTACAGTGTTTACATTTTTTCAAATGCCTTTAGATGGGGCATGTGCCCTCTTTCCAGCATCTAGTCCCCTCCATCCATTTTTGTCTTGCTTCTACCAGACCCACACATTCATGTTACCATCTTGGCTCAGGAAGTCTTGTGAGTCAGCCACCAGCCTTACGTGCTTTTCTGGACCTTGGATCCTTTGCTCCTGTTTCTGGGCCATAGCTCTTGTGCTGCAACCCAGCTGCTGTGCAGGTCCTCCCTTCTGCCACCGACTGGCTTTCTTACATATGCAAGTACACATTCCAGAACTCTCAGCATCTCTCTTTGGCATCCACACTGAGCCTGTCTGAGTTTGAGACCTGCTGTTTCTCTAGGTTGGTGCCTTCCTGTGGTCCCAGCTCAGGGTTCTCTTATCCCCTGACGCATGTGGGGTGAACTTTAGGGCACACATACCAGCTCTGACACATTCAAATCGTGTGCCCTTGGAATTCTCTATTGCTAAGCTTCAGTTTCCTTGTTTGTGAGTGAAAAATCGTATCCTCCTTATAGATTTGTTGGAAGAATTAAGTGAGAAATTATAAGTTAAAATATGTAGTTTTGCAAGCTAGTGGAGCCTTATTTAATTCAATCTTCTTCAGGTTGCTCAAGGCTATGCAGCTCCAATAATATATCTGAAGAGCATCTACTATGCGTTGCTCTGTTCAAATATATATTTCAGTGAATTCTCCCAAAGCAACAACCACAACTGTGAGCTGGTACTATTATTCCCATTTTACATAAAGGGAAATTGAAGCTCAGAGAAGTTAAAATATTTGCCCAACAAAATAAATCTTGTATGTCAGTAAGGAATGCTATAAGCAATGAAAGTTTTTTTTTTTTTTTAATCATCTTGCAAGGAATTAGAAGCTAATGACCCCAGAGTTGGATCAATGAATTCAACCAGGTAGGGGCACCAGGTCAGGGTCATAGGCATCTTCTTGTTCCCCCTTCTTAGCCAGAAGATAGCTACGTCTATTTTATCCATTTACATATCCAGTTCAGGAAGAACTAGGGGTGTGGCAAACAGAAAATAACTTTCTCTCTCATTTTAGGAAAATATTTTCTAGAAATGCCCTAGGACATTTCCCTTGCAGCTGAATGGACATAAGTGGGTCACGCAGCCTAGTTGGAAGGGAGGCTGGGGAAACTAGAATCTTACTTTCTCAGCCTCTCTGTGGAACGTTGGGGAAAGCGAAAGAGTCTGGGAATGGGTTTGGACCACCTGAACCAGAGTCCACCACAGGGAGACTGGGAGAACCAGGATTCCAGGACAAGCCTGTTTGACTTCAAAGGTTGCTTCCCTTTCACTACTCTATACTACATCTTTCGTTATATAAATGTAAATTATTTTATGGAAATTTAATATATTAGTAAAAAATCCAACCTAAGGTTTTTTGTTTTTTACATTCTGAACTCTTTCAAAGAAAGCTTGATTTATCTCTCTAGTGACCTATGATAAAAATGGCATGTTATAAATAAACCATTGTACCTTTATGGAAGAAGATATAACTCTCTTCAAATTTGTTTTCCCTTTGATATCAAAAATATAAGTGATGTTATAAAGCAAGAGTCATCAAATTGGCAATAGACTTCAGATATATTTAAATTGGAGGAGGACGGATTACACATTTTTCAAAGATCCATTTTTTATTTTTTATCATAAATTCATGTAACCTAGGTAACATGTTTCCACTACATCTTTCAACCAAATATGTCTTCAACATTTTCAAATTTCAAGCCAACATCTTTCTCCAAAGGATTTTTTGTGTGTTTCAGGACCAGAACTGCATTTCAAATGATTTTAGCAATCCACTAATATTCATCAAGATGTGAGTATATAGAAGACTAGAATATTTCAATCTAATTCTTTAAAGACACGTATTTACTTAATTTAATTGCACCGTCGAAATGCAATTCAGATCTAAATTTTATTTCAAAGTTAAAATTGCCATTCAGTTATGCAAGAAATAATTGTATTTGCTCTATTAAAAGCAAAAAGAAGTAAATGTCTGTTTATTTAAACCTTGGCAAGAGGTTAGTTAATTTAGGGCATAAGAGAACAATCCCCTCTTCTGGTCTTTTTTTTATTTTTTATTGTTATCTTAATCACCATACATTACATCATTAGTTTTTGAGGTAGTGTTCCATGACTCATTGTGCATAACACCCAGTGCTCCATGCAGAACGTGCCCTCTTTAATACCCATCACCAGGCTAACCCATCCCCCCACCTGCCTCCCCTCTAGAACCCTCAGTTTGTTTTTCAGAGTCCATCGTCTCTCTTGGTTCGTCTCCCCCTCCGACTTACTCCCCTTCATTCTTCCCCTCCTGCTATCTTATTCTTTTTCTTTTTTCTTAACATATGTTGTATTGTTTGTTTCAGAAGTACAGATATGTGATTCAACAGTCTTGCACAATTCACAGCGCTCACCATGGCACATACCCTCCCCAATGTCTATCACCCAGCCAAACCATCCCTCCCACCCCTCACCACTCCAGCAACACTCAGTTTGTTTCCTGAGATTAAGAATTCCTCAAATCAGTGAGGTCACATGATACATGTCTTTCTCTGATTGACTTATTTCACTCAGCATAACACCCTCCAGTTCCATCCACGTCGTTGCAAATGGCAAGATCTCATTCCTTTTGATGGCTGCAGAAAATTCCATTGTGTATATAGACCACTTCTTCTTTATCCATTCATCTTTCGATGGACATCTTGGCTCTTTCCATAGTTTGGCTATTGTAGACATTGCTGCTATAAACATCGGGGTGCACGTACCCCTTCGGATCCCTACATTTGTATCTTTGTGGCAAATACCCAGTAGTGCAATTGCTGGATCGTATGGTAGCTCTATTTTCAACTGTTTGAGGAACCTCCATACTGTTTTCCAGAGTGGTTGCACCAGCTTGCATTCCCACCAACAGTGTAGGAGGGTTCTCCTTTCTCCGCATCCCCGCCAACATCTGTCGTTTCCTGACTTGTTAATTTGAGCCATTCTGACTGGTGTGAGGTGGTATCTCATTGAGGTTTTGATTTGGATTTCCCTGATGCCGAGCGATGTTGAGCACTTTTTCATGTGTCTGTTGGCCATTTGGATGTCTTCTTCGGAAAAATGTCTGTTCATGTCTTCTGCCCATTTCTTGATTGGATCATTTCTTCTTTGGGTGTTGAGTCTGATAAGTTCTTTATAGATTTTGGATACTAGCCCTTTATCTGATATGTCATTTGCAAATATTTTCTCCCATTCTGTCGGTTGTCTTTTGGTTTTGTGGACTGTTTCTTTTGCTGTGCAAAAGCTTTTTATCTTGATGAAATCCCAATAGTTCATTTTTGCCCGGGCTTCCCGTACCTTTGGCGATGTTTCTAGGAAGAAGTTGCTGCGGCTAAGGTCGAAAAGGTTGCTACCTGTGTTCTCCTTTAGGATTTTGATGGACTACTGTCTCACGTTTAGGTCTTTCAACCATTTGGAGTCTATTTTTGTGTGTGGTGTAAGGAAATGGTCCAGTTTCATTCTTCTGCATGTGGCTGTCCAATTTTCCCAACACCATTTGTGGAAGAGACTGTCTTCTTTCCATTGGACATTCTTTCCTGCTTTGTCAAAGATGAGTTGACCATAGAGTTGAGGGTCCATTTCTGGGCTCTCGATTCTGTTCCATTGATCGATGTGTCTGTTTTGTGCCAGTACCATACTGTCCTAATGATGACAGCTTTGAAATAGAGCTGGAAGTCTGGAATTGTGATGCCGCCAGCTTTGCTTTTCCTTTTCAAGATTCCTCTGGCTATTCGGGGTCTCTTCTGGTTCCATACAAATTTTAGGATTATTTGTTCCATTTCTTGGAAAAAAGTGGACGGTATTTTGATGGGGATTGCATTGAATGTGTAGATTGCTCTAGGTAGCATTGACATCTTCACAATGTTGGTTCTCCCAATCCATGAGCATGGAACGTTTTTCCATTTCTTTGTGTCTTCTTCAATTTCTTTCCTGAGTATTTTATAGTTTTCTGAGTACAGATCCTTTGCCTCTTTGGTTAAATTTATTCCTAGGTATCTTATGGTTTTGGGTGCCATTGTAAATGGGATCGACTCCTTGATTTGTCTCTCTTCTGTCTTGTTGTTGGTGTATAGGAATGCCACTGATTTCTGTGCATTTATTTTATATCCTGCCACTTTACTGAATTCCTGTATGAGTTCTAGCAGTTTTGGGGTGGAGTCTTTTGGGTTTTCCACATACAGTATCATATCATCTGCAAAGAGTGAGAGTTTGACTTCCTCTTTGCTGATTTGGATGCCTTAGATTTCTTTTTGTTGTCTGATTGCTGTGGCTAGGACTTCTAATACTCTGTTGAATAGCAGTGGTGAGAGTGGACATCCCTGCCGCATTCCTGACCTTAGGGGAAAACCTCTCAGCTTTTCCCCATTGAGAATGATATTCGCTATAGATTTTCCATAGATGACTTTTAGGATATTGAGGTATGTACCCTCTATCCCTATACTCTGAAGAGTTTTGATCAAGAAAGGATGCTGTACTTTGTCAAATGCTTTTTCTGCATCTATTGAGAGTACAGTATGGTTCTTGTTCTTTCTTTTGTTAATGTATTGTATCACGTTGATTGATTTGCGGATGTTGAACCAGGCTTGCAGCCCAGGGATAAATTCCACTTGGTCATGGTGAATAATCCTTTTAATGTACTGTTAGATCCTATTGGCTAGTATTTTGGTGAGCATTTTTGCATCCATGTTCATCAAGGATATTGGTCTGTAATTCTCCTTTTTGTTGGGGTCTTTGTCTGGTTTTGGGATCAAGGTAATGGTGGCCTCATAAAATAAGTTTGGAAGTTTTCCTTCCATTTCTATTTTTTGGAACAGTTTCAGGAGACTAGGTATTAATTCTTCTTTAAATGTCTGATAGAATTCCCCTGGGAAGCCATCTGGCCCTGGGCTTTTGTTTGTTGGGAGATTTTTGATGACTGCTTCAATTTCCTTAGTGGTTATAGGTCTGTTCAGGTTTTCTATTTCTTCCTGGTTCAGTTTTGGTAGTTGATACATCTCTAGGAATGCACCCATTTCTTCCAGGTTATCTAATTTGCTGGCATAGAGTTGCTCATAATATGTTCTTATAATTGTATTTCTTTGGTGTTGGTTGTGATCTCTCCTCTTTCATGATTTTGTTGATTTGGGTCATTTCTCTTTTCTTTTTGATAAGTCTCGCCAGGGGTTTTTCAATCTTGTTAATTCTTTCAAAGAACAAGCTCCTAGTTTTGTTGATCTGTTCTACTGTTCTTTTGGTTTCTAGTTCATTGATTTCTGCTCTGATCTTTATTATTGCTCTTCTCCTGATGGGTTTAGGTTTTCTTTGCTGTTCTCTCTCCAGCTCCTTTAGGTGTAGGGTTAGGTTGTGTATGTGAGACCTTTCTTGTTTCTTAAGAAAGGTTTGTATTGCTATATACTTTCCTCTCAGGACTGCCTTTGCTGTATCCCAAAGATTTTGAACAGTTGTGTTTTCATTTTCATTGGTTTCCATGAATTTTTTTAATTCTTCTTTAATTTCTTGGTTGACCCATTCATTCTTTAGTAGGATGCTCTTTAGCCTCCATGTATTTGAGTTCTTTCTGACTTTCCTCTTGTGATTGAGTTCTAGTTTCAAAGCACTGTGGTCTGAAAATATGCAGGGAATAATCCCAATCTTTTGGTACCGGTTGAGACCTGATTTGTGACCTAAGATGTGATCCATTCTGGAGAATGTTCCATGGGCACTAGAGAAGAATGTGTATTCCGTTGCTTTGGGATGGAATGTTCTGAATATGTCTGTGAAATGTCTATGTCCATTTGGTCCAGTGTGTCATTTAAAGTCTTTATTTCCTTGTTGATCTTTTGCTTAGATGATCTCTCCATTTTGGTCAGAGGGGTGTTAAAGTCCCCCACTATTATTGTATCATTGTCAATGTGTTTCTTTGCTTTTGTTATTAATTGCCTTATATAATTGGCTGCTCCCATGTTCGGGGCATAGATATTTACAATTGTTAGATCTTCTTGTTGGATAGACCCTTTAAGTAGGATATAGTGTTTCATTTAAAGGTCCAGTGTTTCATTTAAAGTCTTTATTTCCTTGTTGATCTTTTGCTTAGATGATCTGTCCATTTCAGCCAGGGGGGTGTTAAAGTCCCCCACTATTATTGTATTGTTGTCAATGTGTTTCTTTGCTTTTGTTATTAATTGCCTTATATAATTGACTGCTCCCATGTTCGGGTCATAGATATTTACAATTGTTAGATCTTCTTGTTGGATAGACCCTTGAAGTAGGATATAGTGTCCTTCTTCATCTCTTATTACAGCCTTTGTTTTAAAATCTAATTTGTCTGATATAAGGATTGCCACCCCAGCTTTCTTTTGGTGTCCATTAGCATGGTAAATGGTTTTCCACCCCCTCACTTTCAATCTGGGGGTGTCTTTGCGTCTAAAATGAGTCTCTTGCAGACAGCATATTGATGGGTCTTGTTTTTTAATCCAATCTGATAGCCTGTGTCTTTTGATTGGGGCATTGAGCCCATTTACATTCAGGGTAACTATTGAAAGGTATGAATTTAGTGCCATTGTATTGCCTGTAAGGTGACTGTTACTGTATAGTGTCTGTGTTCCTTTCGGATCTATGCTCCTTATAGGCTCTCTCTTTGCTTAGAGGGCCCCTTTCAATATTTCTTGTAGGGCTGGTTTTGTGGTTGCAAATTCCTTTAGTTTTTGTTTGTCCTGGAAGCTTTTTATCCCTCCTTCAATTTTCAATGACAACCTAGCTGGATATAGTATTCTTGACTGCATATTTTTCTCATTTAGTGCTCTGAAGATCTCATGCCAGTCTTTTCTGGCTTGCCAGGTCTCTGTGGATAGGTCTGTTGCCAATCTAATATTTCTATCATTGTAGGTTACATATCTCTTCTCCCGAGCTGCTTTCAGGATTTTCTCTTTGCCTCTGAGACTCGTAAGTTTTACTATTAGATGTCAGGGTGTTGACCTATTTTTATTGATTTTGAGAGGGGTTCTCTGTGCCTCCTGGATTTTGATGCCTGTTTCCTCCCTCACATTA